>NC_142758.1:45353137-45380637 GCF_054948205.1 Urtica dioica subsp. dioica | reverse complement strand
CTTGCTTAACTTTATCTTTTCACTTTGAATCTTACGTTACATACTGATATGAGATGAACATAAAAACTTTTATATATATTCTCATACCAAAAACATGACTAGAATAAAACATATATCTCAAATATACTTTAACATAACACCACATGGCATACAACACATAAATCACAAACTACTTCAACTAGTCACGCAATCAAATAACAAATCGCATACTCAAACATATAAATCTATAAACAAGTCATATCATGAATAAACACTCATCAAATTTATTTTGAACTAATCTGTGTTGCAGTGAGATTATTCTCACCTGGATATCGAGAGTTACGATCGTAGATCGTCGAAGGAATTGTACGCTCTAGGAGAATTAGAACCTAATCGGAATAAAAGACTATTGGGATCAGCTGAGAAAAGTATTCGAGACATATTTTAAGTTCTGGAAATTTTCATAAACGACATTCAACGTGAAATTACAAAAATACCCTTGGCTATTAGGGTTTCGGTGAAAAATAAAACTCTGAGAAAACTTCTGTAAAACTTCCAGTACGTATAAAACATAATTTAGATCACATTTTGTAAATGCATCATGGCCAAAATAAGTTTTAACTATTTATTAAAAATAGAAGAAGTGCTAAAATCTAACTTTAACATTTTTGTCAAAAACTGTCTGCGTACTGTTTTGAAAATAATCAGAAAATATTCTGTATTTGATAAAAATATTTTTCGATTAAAGGGTTAGATAGAAGACATTTAAACCTAATTTTTCTAAAAAGAATCAATGCAAGATCAAATTTGTTGAATCCACGGTAAGCGTTTAAAGTCTTAAAATCGGAAATAGGTATCAGGTCTGTGCGCTGATTTGAAAATAATCGGAAAATATTCTGTATTTCATAAATATATTTTTCAATTGCAGATTTGGATAGAAGAATCATAAACCTAACTTTTCCAAAAAGAATCAACGCAAAGAAAATTTTTGGAACCAGGGCAAGCGTTTAAAGAAACCGTTTTCAAAAAATCTGAACCAGAGAGAAAAGAAAGCATACCTAATTGGAGCTACGAATTTTTAAACCAAGAGAGGGATGGAGGAGGGAGAGCAGAGAAGAAGCGTTAAAAGAAGAGGAGGGGATGTTTAAATATAGCTTAATTAAACCCTAAAAGCCCAAACCCCAAAAGCCCAAACCCTAATCCTACTTCTAATATTAATATATTACTTATTAATTATTATATATATATATATATCTCTATATTTTTATACACGTACAAACCTAATATATATATATATATACCTACGTTATTAATCATAATATATATTTATAATATATTATGTTATTAGATTACTTACTATATAAATATAAGTAATACATATATTACATACTATGTATACATATTTATATATATATATATATATATATTAATTATACGTACAAACATTAAATTTACTTCATAATCATAATATCTATATAATATATGTTAAAGTATGTATATTTATACCCACATAATTTATTTATAATATATAACTTATATACATATATATATATATATATATATATATATATATATTATATCCCTATTTTGGTGTTCGAGTGACGTTAGTATTTTTTTTTATAAAGTAGTAGTGCATGATTTTATTTATGTGGTAGTTTCTGAAGTTTTTCTATTATGTATGCTTTAGTGTGTTTTTGAATTTAATATACTCTTTAGATTACAAAATATAGATATAATATATATAAATTATATATTATAATTAAGTTATGTGTGTATATATATACACTTTACATATATTATTATATATGTATATATATTATAGCTATATTTATAAAAGCTAACGGATATATATATAGCTATATATATAAAAGCTAACGGATATGTATATATGATATGTAAAGTTAATGTGTATATATATATACTTTATTTTATATTACTTAATATAATACACGATATTATACTTTTATACATATATAAAGGTTACGTGTATATATATATATAGCAGCGTGTATTTTTTTTTATAATAATAATTAATATATTAAGAATATAAGTAAGATGAGGGTATGGGCTTTTAGGGTTTGGGGTTTTAGGGTTTAATTAAGTCATATTTAAACATCCCCTCCTCTTCTTTTAACTCTTCTTCTCTGCAATCCATCCCCCATCCCTCTCTTGGTTTGAAAATTCGTAGCTCCTATTAGGTATGCTTTCTTTTCTCTCTGGTTCGGATTCTTTGAAAACGGCATTTTTAAAACGCTTGCCCTGGTTTCAAAAAAATATTTTTGCGTTGATTCATTTTGAAAAAGTTAGTTTTAAGTCACTTCTATCTAAATCTGTAATCGAAAAATATTTTTATGAAATACATAATATTTTTCGATTATTTTCAAATCAGTACACAGACCTGAGACTTATTCCCGATTTTCAGACTTTAAACGCTTACCGTGGATTCAACAAATTTGTTTTTGCGTTGATTCTTTTTAGAAAAGTTAGGTTTAAATGTCTTCTATCTAACCCTTTAATCGAAAAATATTTTTATCAAATAGTTAAATTTTAAAGTTAGATTTTGACAGTACGCAGACAGTTTTTGACAAAAATTTTAAAGTTAGATTTTAGCACTTCTTCTATTTTTAATAAATAGTTAAATAATTATTTTGGCCGTGATTCCTTTACAAAAAGTGATCCAAATTATGTTTTATACGTACTGGAATTTTTACAGAAGTTTTATCAGAGTTTTAATTTTTCACCGAAACCCTAATAACCAAGGGTATTTTCGTAATTTCACGTTGAATGTCGTTTCTGAAAATTTTCAGAACCTACAGTATGTCTTGAATCCTTTCCTTAGCTGATCCCCGGTAGCTTTTTATCCCAATTAGGTTCCGAGTCGTTTTGAGCGTCGTTTTCCTTCGACGAATTACGATCGTAACCTTCGATATCCAGGTGAGAATAATCTCACTACAACACAGATTAGTTCAAAATTAAATATGATTATTTTATAATTCATGTTATAGATTGTTTAAAGCTTTATATGTTAGAGTATGTTTTTCTTTTTGATTGTGTGATTGATTGTAGTAGTTGGATTTATGTTTGGTCAACTATGAAGCGTTAAGTTAAAGTAGGTTTTTGAGAATGTACATGGTTTATATTTTTTTTAGTCATGTATTGTATGAGCATATGTTTAAAAGTTTTTTTTTGATATGTCATATCAGTATGAAATGTTATCTTAAAAGTTAAAAGATAAAGATAAGTAAGGGAGTCGTATCGCCTCGAGAGGTATTAAGGAGAAGTTTCCCGGGCCGAGGCTCTAGTGGGGAAATTTCTCGAGCCGAGGCCCTAATAAGTTTAAAAGATAGAGCGAAGTGTGGGACTTTATAACCCCCATCTCTTCATATCTAAAGTGTACACTGAAATTGGTACGACTACCCTAGGGGAACCCCGAACTAAAAGTTGATAGAATCAAGAGAAGAAAGATCAAGTCATCAATTAGTTTTAAAATACTAATAATCGATTCATGCGCTGCATTACTCTTTTTTTGTGAGCTTTATATTATTCTCGTTGAGCGTAAGCTCATTTCTTCGAAAAAAATATACGTCTGTGTTGTAGGTAAACAACTTGCAAGGAACTGAGCATGGTGGACTAGCGGCACCGATAGCGAGAGGGTTGGGTCATGGATTCCATTCACGAATTAAGTCTTCCGCTACAAGTTATTAAAAAATAAAGTTTAAAGTTTTGTTTTCTTTATTAAGAAATAAGTCTTCCACTATGAGTTTTTAAGAAATAATTTTTAAAGGTTTTTATTTTCATTTACTTCGAAGTTTCAAAGAGTTTTATATTTTGGTTGAGATTTAGATTATGGATTATGTTTTAGTATATTTGCTGTTATGTTTTGTTTTAAATTCGTATTTTCAATTTTGGTTAACTACTTCTCATAAAGTGTTCAATATGCAATCATCATTTTTTTCTTATATGCTTTTGTTCCTTCTTTTTAAGATCTTTAAAATTTTAGTCCGCCTTGATTTGATGTGTTTTTTTTTTTTTTTTTTAAATTCCTCCAATTTTTCTAAAGAATTTTCTAAAGTATCAAAAGTAAGATAAGTAAGACGGTCCGAAAAGTCGGGTCTTCACAGTTGGTATCAGAGCAACGAACCTATGACCCCCTTCGCTATTCGATTGCACGGCTGTCCCCTACTCAAGTAAGTTAGTATTTTTTCTTTATATCTTAGTTGTAATTTTTTTTTAGATGAAAAACGCTCAAGCTACTCGTGGACAAAGTAAAGGTAGGCCACGAGGCCGAGGTAGAGGAAGAGGCAGAGTTACCGCTGATGTCCCAGTACAAGACGCTCAGCATGCCGCTCCGTTTCCCGCACAACAGGGAGCAGCGGAGAATCCCAACGGTCTAGCACCGGGACCTCAGCCAGCGGCCCAACCAGATCGTGCGGTGCTCGTTACTGCATTGCTGCAACGTATCGAAGCTCAAGAAGCAGAGATACGAGAGTTGAGGAACCACCTCCCCCAAGTGAATGGAAATGTGGGAGAGGATCAACAAGCACCACCAGCACCTCCTGAAGGCGTACCTCAGATGGGCCAAGTTGTTGTGGCTGATGATCTTTTCGAAAGGTTCAGGAGGATGAGAGCTACAGATTTTGAAGGATCGGTTGATCCGTTAGTGGCCGATGAGTGGATGTCAGAGATGAAGAAGATCTTCAAATTCATGAATATCTCGGAAATTGAGAAGGTCATATGCGCGTCTTTTGTTCTGAAGAAGGATGCACGATACTGGTGGGAGACAGTAGCAGCTAGAAGAGACACACGCGTTATGTCTTGGGACGACTTCATCGAGGAGTTCAACAGTAAGTATTTCAACATGCGCGCGATGAACACTCAACAAAAGGAGTTTACAGAGTTAAAGCAAGGCACGATGACTGTGACTGAAGCTGTGAGAAAGTTCAACCAGCTGGCAAGATTATGCCCTCACCTGGTTCCGACCGAGTCAGAAAGAGTTCAAAGGATGATGGGAATGTTCCGACCGGAACTAGCTCTAGCTATTGATAGTGGAAGTCATCCACCATCCACTGTTGCAAATTGTCTCGAACGTGCAATGCGTGCTGAATACCATTTGGTTCAAGTGAAGGAGGAGCGAGACCGGTACATCAAGGCACGGAAGGAAGAGAAGACTCAAAGCAGGGAATATGCAACAATAAGAAGTTCGACGAGCGTCTCTTCAACAACCAAGTCCATAAGGCACAATATCTCGAGAATGAAAACGGGAGGAAGAGGAATCATCCTGAAAATAATGGTAATGCAAATTACAAAGTCAAGATGGAAAATAGGTCATTTCCGAAGTGCAACACATGTGGGAGGATACACCCAGGAGAATGTAAGATGGGCAGTATACTGTGTTACAAGTGCGTTCAGCCAGGACACTTCCTTAAAGATTGTCCGAAACAGAACTTTGAGCAGAACAATAAGAATGGGCGACTTAACTTCATTCAAGCTGAAATTGAAGGGCCACAGATTTTCCAGGGGCGACTAGAAGCAGCACCAGCAACTCAGACACCACCGCCGCCTCAAGGTCTCACCTACGCCTACACTAATGTCGATGCCCTAGCCAGCACCTCGAATGTAGTAGCAGGTCAGATTACTTAGTCCGTTATGATGCCTTTGTATTGGTTAACTCTGGAGCAACCCACATTTTTTTGGAAAAGTTACGATGTTAGGCAATAGTGTAGAGAAAACTAGACAAGTTTTAAGGACGTGGCATTACCGTTCGGTAATGCTTTATTATTACATAGTACTGCTTAAAGAAAGTACTAATAATAATGAGTGATCAGAGCTAAGGATCGATCCCATTATCTTGGAGATTAAAGATTTCGATTTTTTTTAAAGAGTTTTTACTGTTCTTCTCAACTTTCTTGTTGATTTTCGGGATGAAAATTCTAATAAGTAGGGGAGATTGTGAAATCCCAAATTTTAAGATTTATTAAAAAGCTAAAATTTTGGTGTTAGAGTGACATTAGTATTTTTTTAATAAAGTAGTAGTGCATGATTTTATTTATGTGGTAGTTTCTGAAGTTTTTCTATTATGTATGCTTTAGAGTGTTTTTGAATTTAATATACTCTTTAGATTACAAAATATAGATATAATATATATAAATTATATATTATAATTAAGTTATGTGTGTATATATATACACTTTACATATATTATTATATATGTATATATATTATAGCTATATTTATAAAAGCTAACGGATATGTATATATGATATGTAAAGTTAATGTGTATATATATATACTTTATTTTATATTACTTAATATAATACACGATATTATACTTTTATACATATATAAAGGTTATATACATATAAATATATATAGCAGCGTGTATTTTTTTTTTATAATAATAATTAATATATTGAGAATATAAGAAGGATTAGGGTATGGGTTTTTAGGGTTTGGGCTTTTAGGGTTTAATTAAGTCATATTTAAACATCCCCTCCTCTTCTTTTAACGCTTCTTCTCTGCTCTCCATCCTTCATCCCTCTCTTGGTTTGAAAATTCGTAGCTCCTATTAGGTATGCTTTCTTTTCTCTCTGGTTCGGATTCTTTGAAAACGGAATTTTTAAAACGCTTGCCCTGGTTTCAAAAAAAATGTTTTTGCGTTGATTCTTTTTGGAAAAGTTAGTTTTAAGTCTCTTCTATCTAAATCTGTAATAGAAAAATATGTTTATGAAATACATAATATTTTCCGATTATTTTCAAATCAGTACACAGACCTGAGACTTATTCCCGATTTTCAGACTTTAAACGCTTACCGTGGATTCAACAAATTTGTTATTGCGTTAATTCTTTTTAGAAAAGTTAGGTTTAAATGTCTTATATCTAACCCTTTAATCGAAAAATATTTTTATCAAATATATAATATTTTCTGATTATTTTCAAAACAGTACGCAGACAGTTTTTGACAAAAATTTTAAAGTTAGATTTTAGCACTTCTTCTATTTTTAATAAATAGTTAAATAATTATTTTGGCCGTGATTCCTTTACAAAAAGTGATCCAAATTATGTTTTATACGTACTGGAATTTTTACAGAAGTTTTATCAGAGTTTTAATTTTTCACCGAAACCCTAATAAGGGTATTTTCGTAATTTCACGTTGAATGTCGTTTCTGAAAATTTTCAGAACCTGCAGTATGTCTTGAATCCTTTCCTTAGCTGATCCCCGGTAGCTTTTTATCCCAATTAGGTTCCGAGTCGTTTTGAGCGTCCTTTTCCTTCGACGATCTACGATCGTAACCTTCGATATCCAGGTGAGAATAATCTCACTACAACACAGATTAGTTCAAAATTAAATATGATTATTTTATAATTCATGTTATAGTTTGTTTAAAGCTTTATATGTTGGAGTATATTTTTCTTTTTGATTGTGTGATTGATTGTAGTAGTTGGATTTATGTTTGGTCAACTATGAAGCGTTAAATTAAAGTAGGTTTTTGAGAATGTACATGGTTTATATTTTTTTTAGTCATGTATTGTATGAGCATATGTTTAAAAGTTTTTTTTTATATGTCATATCAGTATGAAATGTTATCTTAAAAGTTAAAAGATAAAGATAAGTAAGGGAGTCGTATCGCCTCGAGAGGTATTTAGGAGAAGTTTCCCGGGCCGAGGCTCTAGTGGGGAAATTTCTCGAGCCGAGGCCCTAATAAGTTTAAAAGATAGAGCGAAGTGTGGGACTTTATAACCCCCATCTCTTCGTATCTAAAGTGTACACTGAAATTGGTACGACTACCCTAGGGGCACCCCGAACTAAAAGTTGATAGAATCAAGAGAAGAAAGATCAAGTCATCAATTAGTTTTAAAATACTAATAATCGATTCATGCATTGCATTACTCTTTTTTTGTGAGCTTTATATTATTCTAGCTGAGCGTAAGCTCATCTCTTCGAAAAAAAAATATACGTCTGTGTTGTAGGTAAACAACTTGTAAGGAACTAAGCAGGGTGGACTAGCGGCATCGATAGCGAGAGGGTTGGGTCATGGATTCCATTCACGAATTAAGTCTTCCGCTACAAGTTATTAAGAAATAAAGTTTAATGCTTTGTTTTATTTATTAAGAAATAAGTCTTCCGCTACGAGTTTTGAAGAAATAATTTTTAAAGGTTTTTATTTTCATTTACTTCGAAGTTTCAAAGAGTTTTATATTTTGGTTGAGATTTAGATTATGGATTATGTTTTAGTATATTTGCTGTTATGTTTTGTTTTAAATTCGTATTTTCAATTTTGGTTCAGTACTTCTCATGAAGTGTTCAATATGCAATCTTCATATTTTTCTTAAATGCTTTTGTTTATTTTTAAGATCTTCAAAATTTTAGTTCGCCTTGATTCGATGTGTTTTAAAAAAAAATTCCTCCAAGTGTTCTAAAGAATTTTCTAAAGTATCAAAAGTAAGATAAGTAAGACGGTCCGAAAAGTCGGGTCGTCACAGTTGGTATCAGAGCAACGAACCTATGACCCCCTTCGCTATTCGATTGCACGGCTGTCCCCTACTCAAGTAAGTTAGTACTTTTTCTTTATATCTTAGTTGTAATTTTTTTTAGATGAAAAACGCTCAAGCTACTCGTGGACAAAGTAGAGGTAGGCCACGAGGCCGAGGTAGAGGAAGAGGCTGAGTTACCGCTGATGTCCCAGTACAAGACGCTCATCATGCCGCTCCGTTTCCCGCACAACAGGGAGCAGCGGAGAATCCCAACGATCTAGCCCTGGGACCTCAGCCAGCGGCCCAACCAGATCGTGCGGTGCTCGTTACTGCATTGCTGCAACGTATCGAAGCTCAAGAAGCAGAGATACGAGAGTTGAGGAACCACCTCCCCCAAGTGAATGGAAATGTGGGAGAGGATCAACAAGCACCACCAGCACCTCCTGAAGGCGTACCTCAGATGGGCCAAGTTGTTGTGGCTGATGATCTTTTCGAAAGGTTCAGGAGGATGAGAGCTACAGATTTTGAAGGATCGGTTGATCCGTTAGTGGCCGATGAGTGGATGTCAGAGATGAAGAAGATCTTCAAATTCATGAATATCTCGGAAATTGAGAAGGTCATATGCGCGTCTTTTGTTCTGAAGAAGGATGCACGATACTGGTGGGAGACAGTAGCAGCTAGAAGAGACACACGCGTTATGTCTTGGGACGACTTCATCGAGGAGTTCAACAGTAAGTATTTCAACATGCGCGCGATGAACACTCAACAAAAGGAGTTTACAGAGTTAAAGCAAGGCACGATGACTGTGACTGAAGCTGTGAGAAAGTTCAACCAGCTGGCAAGATTATGCCCTCACCTGGTTCCGACCGAGTCAGAAAGAGTTCGAAGGATGATGGGAATGTTCCGACCGGAACTAGCTCTAGCTATTGATAGTGGAAGTCATCCACCATCCACTGTTGCAGATTGTCTCGAACGTGCACTGCGTGCTGAATCAATTTATATTTGTAAAGAAAAGAAAATGAATCAAGTGAAAAAGGAAGCTGAGAGTTTACCAACGTGAGAGAGACGGCAAGAGAATGAGAAAAGGAGCATAGGGTTTCTAAAGATATTAGTAGAATTTTTTTTTAAGAAAAGAAAAATAATAAAACAAAATAAAATAAAATCACTTACGTATCTATTCTCTCGCCCTAGGAAACAAACTGCGTAACAGTACAAAAGAAAAGAAGGGGACCAAAATTATTATATGACTATTCGTTAAAAGAGAAAAGCCATCATTAATATTATACCCATATACTTTATATCTTATATATTCTCAAAATAACACATATTTTATATATCTTATACACAAATAACATATTGACATATACATTATACATGTATATCATATATATATATATATATATTTATATATGTTCAATAAATTAAAAGATTTGAACCCACCTTAGTAATATTTAATACTTACTAACGAAATAATTATATAATAACGATATATAAAATTATATGTAAAAAATATAAATACAGTTCACATAAATTTTTTTTTCTTTAAAACCAAGAGATATCCTAGAGAACACTCTTTAATCTCACACACTCTACATGTAGGTATGAAAATTTTAAATCGTTACTCGCTTGAATTTTGGGGTTTCACACCTTCTTCGTCTCCTTCTTCTCCTTCTTCTCATGCTTCTTCTCCTTCGTCTCCTTCGTCTCCTTCTTCTCCTTCTTCTTCTTCTTCTTCGTCTTCTTCTTCTTCGTCTTCTTCGTTTTCTTCTGCGTCTTCTTCTTCTTCTTCTTCTTCTTCTTCTTCTTCTTCTTCTTCTTCTTCGTCTTCTTCTTCTTCTTCTTCTTCGTCTTCTTCTTCTTCTTCTTCTTCTTCTTCTTCTTCTTCTTCTTCGTCTTCTTCTTCTTCTTCGTCTTCTTCTTCGTCTTCTTCTTCTTCTTCTTCTTCGTCGTCGTCTTCTTCTTTGTCTTCTTCTTCTTCGTCTTCTTCGTCTTCTTCTGCTTCTTCGTCTTCTTCTTCTTCTTCTTCTTCTTCTTCTTCTTCTTCTTCTTCTTCGTCTTCTTCTGTGACGACCCGACTTTTCGGACTGTCATTCTTATCTTAATTTTCTTACTTTAAAAAAATAGTGGATAATTTTTTTTTTCAAACATCATTTAATAAATTTATAAAGTTTAGATTTTAAAATAAAAACAACTTTGAAAATAACCAACATTTGAAATCTTACAAAAACATTATTTGAAAATATGAGAAACACTTAATTCGGAATTCCAAACTAAAGTAGGTGGTTGGAATATTCAACGGAAATAAAACCATAAAAATTCAACTTCAGTTTTGCATAACTAATTAAACTTGGAAAGTATCTTAAGCATAAAAATCTCAAACCGAGTGTTTATAAAATTTCGTAGCGGAAGTCTTTTAAATAAGCGAGCGGAACCACAACCCGATCCCTTAGCCATCGAACGCCACTAATCCACCCTCCTCACTTATTCATTTGTTGCTTACCTATAATACAGACGAAAACACATAATATGAGCTAACGCTCAGCGAGAATAACTATAACTCACAAAAAGATGAGTAATGCAATGCATGACCGATTAATTAGTGTTTTAGTTCTAACAGTGTCATGGTCTATCGTATCATAAATCTTATCATATTTTATTCGGGGTGCCCCTAGAGTAGTCGTGTGACGACCCGACTTTTCGGACCGTCTTACTTAACTTACTTTTTAAAACTTAAGAAAATTTGGGGTAAATTTTTTTTTTAAACATAACTTAAAATATAAAGTTTGAAAACTCATAACCTAAAAAAAAAAAAAATTCATTTAAAACTTGATTAACGAAAACAACCAAAAGGTCGGAGTTGCATAATCGCAAATTAAAACCCAAATATACCATAGTAAATAAATACCATAAATAAAGTCGTAACCTTTAACGGAATTGAAAAACATAACTTAAACCATGAAACTTAAAACCTTGGGTTTGGATTATTGAAAAAACTGAAACCAAAGCGGAAGTCTCTTATTTTCGAAAACGGCAACAACCATAACCCAACCCTCTCGCTATCGCCGCCGCTGATCCACCCTCCTCACTTGCTCATATGTTGTTTACCTACAACACGGACGTATAAACATAGAGTGAGCTAACGCTCAGCGAGAATAACTATAACTCACAAAACATAAGTAATAAAATAAAATGCATGAACCGGTTATTAGTATTTTAAATTTAACCGTGACATGAGATACCCTATTTAAACGTCTATCGTATTTTAGTTCGGGGGTCCCCTAGAGTAGCCGTACCGATTTCAGTGTACACTTTGGTAACGAACCATGGGGCTGCGACCTCCCATAGAACGCCCCGTCACATACATAAACATATGAGGAACTCTCTATGTGAGCCCGTAGTTCGGCTCGAGAAATTCCTCTAGTTACCTCCGTAGTTCGAGGCGGTACGACTCTCTTGCTTACTTAACTTATTAACTGTGTTTATTACGTTAAAAGCATGAGCGACATAAGATAAAAAAAAACATACATGATAACATAGCTAGTAAAATAAGATGTGTTATAGATATTCTAATACACACAGCATAAGATAACATAACTCACATATCGTCATACCAAAACATACCAAGCACATTCCGAACAAACACACACACACACACACACAAAAATTCACACAATACATAAATACTTCATATCACATAATACTTAGTATATTTTGAACTAATCCGTGTTGCAGTGAGATTATTCTCACCTGGATATCGGAATTACGATCGAAGACCGTCGAAGGAAAATGATGCTCTTAATGACTCGGAACCTAAACGGAAAAGGTTGACTATTACTTATCATGTAAGAAAAGGATTTAATACATGACTTAGTTTCTGGAAATTTCAAAATTTCGGCTGAAGGTGTAAATTACGAAAATACCCTTGGGGTCGATAAAATATTTTTTTGAAAAATAAATCTATAAAAATTACTGCAAGAGAGAAATAATATTTGGAACACTTCATACTTCAGAGGCATGTACAGAATATGCTCAGATTATTTTTAAAAAAATAAAAGTGTAAGAAAGCAATATTTAGTCTTTTTAAAAACAAAAACTGTTTTGGAACGATTCTGCGCACCGTTTGGATTTTATCCCAAATATATTCTGTGGGCATCCAAAAATTCTAAAATTTGGAGTAGATATCATAAACATATAGAACTAGGCCGTGTATAAATATTAGCTCAAAAAGAATTTTGTAGATATATAAACAAGACGTTTTGTTGTAAAAAGATCAGGGTAAAAACTAGTCTGCGCACTGATCACAATTAATTCATAAAATAATAATGAGAACTCGAAAAATTCTAAAATTTAAACCACAATTAAATAACATGTGAAAGTATAATCTGTAAAAAAATTAGATCCAAAAACCGTTTTTAGCTATTTTAAAACGTGCGATTTTGACACTGCTTAAAACTGATTTCTAAACAGGAAATAATAAACCTAATTTTTCTTATGAAAAACGAAATAAAAGCATAAAAAAAAAAATATAAAGGGATAGTATGAACTGAGCACGAAGAAAAATACCTTAAAAGAGATTGGAAAAACCCACTAACACTTGTTGAACCCAAAACCTAGAGATTAAGGTGACTATATGGTGATTAGGGTTTTTATTTGTGAGGGAAGAGAAGTGAATGCAGGGAGAGAGAGAGATCGTGAGGGGGGCTGAGAGTTAACAGCGTAGACTCCTTTTTTTTTTTAATCCTAATCTACTAATACTATTTATAAGAGTAACAATTGAGGATTATATAATATATTTTATTTAAAAACGGCGGTATATCAGGCCAAACAAAAGTAACATGTAGGTATATATATATATATATATATATATATATATATATATATATATATATATGCACACTTAATATATTGAAATTCCTTTAATAACTAACTTACAGTACAATACGCACCCTTATCTACATATATGTATATAGATATATACATATATTAGGTACCTTCAGTAAAATAAAATAATTTTTTTATATACCCTTATCTACATATATGTATATAGATATCTACATATATTACGTTATTTAACATTAATATATATATATATATATATATACACATAACCTTAAAGCTCATGTCTATAAATAAAATTTTTTTTCTTCTATAACGGATTAGAAATATATATATATTTGTACACATATTTATACAAACATCACACACAAATGCTTAGATAAACAAATCAATAAAGCCTACAACTTGTACCATGAACTAGTAGTTAACCCAAAAAAAAATTCACATATACTATATAACATAAATTTGAACTTTAATTTCATATTATTATAAAAAAAAAATCTAAATTTCTTTATAAGCTAGTTTAGGGGGTTTCACAATCTCCCCTACTTATTAGAATTTTCGTCCCGAAAATTAACAAAAGATCGAGAAGAACATAAGGATTCTTACTTGGACATACTAAAATCCTTTGAAAAGATCGGGATATCGTGTTTTCATGTTTTCTTCCCGTTCCCAAGTAGCTTCTTCTATCTTGTGATTCCGCCATAACACTTTTACCAAAGGAATCACCTTGTTCCTCAAAACTTTCTCTTCGCGATCAAGAATCTGGACAGGTTTCTCTTCATACGTCAAGTCTTCGTGAACTTCAATGGGCTCTTGGATTAAGTCGTGCGTTGGGTCAGGTAGGTACTTCTTGAGCATCGAGACATGAAACACGTTGTGCACCAATGCTAACTCGGGATTCAGGGCTAGACGGTAGGCTACCTTTCCGATTCTTTCTATGATCTCGAAAGGACCAATGTACCTCGGGCTCAACTTTCCCTTCTTGCCGAACCTCATCACACCCTTGAGAGGTGCTACCTTCAAGAACACCAAATCTCCTACTTGAAATTCCAGTGGTCGCCTTCTCTTATCGGCGTAACTTTTCTGTCGGCTTTGGGCAGTTCCCATTCGATCACGAATTTTCTTGATAGCCTCTGTTGTGTCTCGGATAAAATCTGTTTTCTCGAGATTATTTTCTCCAGCTTCAAACCAGTGAATTGGAGATCGGCACTTTCTCCCATAGAGAGCTTCATATGGTGCAACGCCGATTGAGGCTTGGTAGCTGTTGTTGTATGAGAATTCAATAAGTGGCAGCCTCTTACTCCAACTCCCACCAAAATCCATGACACATGCCCTTAGCATATACTCTAGGGTCTGAATCGTCCTCTCGGATTGGCCATCCGTTTGGGGGTGAAAAGCGGTGCTAAACTTCAATCGCGATCCCAGCGACTTTTGCACGCACCTCCAGAAGTTAGAAGTGAAACGACCATCGCGATCAGAGATGATGGATAGAGGAACGCCGTGCAGTCTCACCACGTTATTCACGTATAACTCAGCCAACTTCTCCACGGAGTACGTGACCTTCATCGGGATGAACCTAGCAGACTTGGTCAAACGGTCCACCACTACCCATATAGCATCATAACCCTCAACCGTCTTAGGTAATCCAACCATAAAATCCATTGTGATTTGTTCCCACTTCCATTCAAGAACTTCGATTGGCTGTAATTCTCCAGCTGGTCGTTGATGTTCGGCTTTCACTTTCTGGCAGGTAAGACATTTACTGACAAACTTTGCAACGTCACCCTTCATTCCGTTCCACCAAAAGTGTTCTCGGAGGTCTTGATACATCTTCGTGGAACCTGGGTGAACTGAATACGGTGTTCATGTGCTTCGGTAAGAATTTGCCTTCGTAACTCATCTTCGTTGGGTACACAAATCCTTCCATCGAAAAAGAGTACATCATTCTCCGAAATGGAAAATTTTGACTCTTGGCTTTCCAACGCATCATCCTTCAACTTTGACATCTCCGGATCACGCATTTGCGCTTCCTTGATCCTCTCAAACAGATCTGACTGTAAGGTCATATTGGCTAATCCTTGTGTGATAATTTCAACCCCTAAATTGTTGATTTCATCAGTGAGTTGAGGAGATAAAGCTCGCATCATCGATAGACTAGCCTCACCCTTCCTACTTAAGGCATCTGCTACCACGTTTGCCTTTCCGGGGTGGTAATGGATACCACAGTCGTAGTCCTTAACCAATTCTAGCCACCTTCTTTGCCTCATATTCAACTCCTTTTGAGTGAAAATATACTTTAAGCTCGTATGATCGGTAAATATCTCACACCGAACACCATACAGGTAGTGTCTCCAAATCTTGAGGGCAAAAACCACTGCGGCTAACTCCAAATCATGAGTAGGATAATTCCTCTCGTGATTTTTGAGTTGTCGTGACGCATAAGCCACTACTTTTCCGTTTTGCATTAACACAGCACCAAGACCTGTCTTTGACGCGTCGCTGTAAATAGACAAAGGTTCTCCACTTTCAGGGACTATAAGTATTGGCGCGCTGGTGAGTCTTCTCTTCAACTCGCGAAAACTCTCTTCACACTTCTCGGTCCACGCATACTTCTTATCTTTCTTCGTGAGGGCGGTGAGTGGAGCAGCTAATGTAGAAAACCCTTCAACAAATCTTCTATAGTAGCCTGCTAAACCGAGAAAACTCCTGATCTCTGTCACACTTCGAGGCGGTTTCCAATCATTGACGGATTCTATCTTGGAAGGATCAACGGAGATCCCATCCTTAGAAACCACGTGACCAAGGAAATGCACCTTATCCAGCCAAAATTCGCACTTCGAGAATTTGGCATATAGTTGATGTCGTCTCAAAGTCTGTAGTGCAACTCGCAAGTGTTCTTCGTGATCTTCGACACTCTTAGAGTAAATCAGAATGTCATCAATGAAGACTATTATAAATTTATCCAAGACGTCGCTAAAGATCCTATTCATCATATCCATGAAGGCTGCTGGGGCGTTAGTGAGTCCAAAAGGCATGACCGTGAACTCGTAATGACCGTAGCGGGTGCGAAAAGCAGTCTTTGGAATGTCGTCATCTTTGACTCGTAATTGATGATAGCCGGATCGCAAGTCAATCTTCGAAAATACTTTTGCTCCCTTGAGTTGGTCAAACAAGTCATCAATCCTAGGAAGCGGATACTTGTTCTTGACGGTGACCTTGTTAAGCTCTCTGTAGTCGATGCACATACGGAAAGATCCATCCTTCTTCTTTACGAATAAAACCGGTGCTCCCCATGGTGAATGACTTGGGCGGATGAATCCTTTATCCAACAACTCTTGAAGTTGTGTTTGTAGCTCCTTGAGTTCAGCTGGCGCCATTCGATAGGGTGACTTAGAGATCGGTCCCGTACCAGGTAGTAATTCAATCCCAAAAGAAATCTCACGCTCTGGAGCTAAGTCTGGTAATTCTTCGGGAAAAACATCTACACAATCTCTCACCACTGGCACGTCGTCAGGAGTTGCTTCTACATCCTTAGTCTTGTCCGCTACCGACGCTAGGAATCCATAACACCCTTTACTCATCAATCTTCTAGCTTGTAATGCTGACACCAACATCTTAGATTTCTTGAGTGGCCTTCCTTCAAAGGTAAACCCTCTTCCCGTTACCGGTTTGAAGATTACCCTTTTTCGGCGACAATCGATCATTGCATTATTCTCGCCTAAGAAGTCCATACCCAAGATGGCATCAAAGTCTTTCATTTCTAAGACAATGAAATCGATCCTTAACTCATGACCACCAATTATTATCGGTACTCTTTTTAAACAGTGCTCTGATAATAGCACATCACCAGACGGTAATGCCGTCCTGAAAACCTTCCTAGTTTTCACTACACTATCGCCTAATTTCCTAGCCAGTTCTAACGAAATAAAATGTGTAGCACCAGAGTCAAACAATACTAAAGCGTCAAAATGAGCTATAGGAAGCTGACCTGCTACCACATTCGAAGAGCTGGCTAGAGCATCAGCGTTGGTGTAGGCGTAGATGCGGGCTTGTTGTGGTGGTGGAACTTGGGTGGTTGGAGTAGCTTCTAAACGACCTTGGGAAATCTGTGGCCCTTCGATGGCAGCTTGCATGAAGTTAAGTCGTCCATTTGGGTTGTGCTGCTGATATTGTCCATTCTGAGAGGAAAATGATTTCGGACAATCCTTGAGAAAGTGTCCAGGCTGACCACACTTGAAACAAGTCATGGTTCCCTTCCGGCACTCTCCAGGATGCATCTTCCCACAAGTCTTGCATACTGGAAAGGTCGTTCCCTCTACCTTGACCTTGTTGTTGGCGTTGCCACCATTTCCAGGATGACTTCTCTTCTTTCCATTCCCATTCCATTGGGGTTGTGCCTTGAAGCCTTGACGGTTATGGTTAGGCTGGGGATTTCCTGATTGGTTTGGCTTCCTGTTGTCGGGACCTCTGCTTTGACCTTTCTCCTCTTTTCGAGCCTTGTAAAACTGAGCACGTTCCTCCTTTACTTGGATCAAGTGGTATTCAGCTCGCATGGCACGTTCGAGGCAGTCGGCGACTGTGGTAGGTGGCTGACTTCCACTGTCAATGGCTAAGGCCAATTCCGGTCGGAACATTCCCATCATCCTCCTAACTCTTTCTGTCTCTGTCGGAACCAAGTGAGGACACAGTCTGGCCAATTGATTGAACTTACTAACAGCTTCAGTCACAGTCATCGTCCCTTGCTTCAGCTCCGCAAACTCCTTCTGCTGAGTGTTCATCGCTCGCATGTTGAAATACTTACTGTTGAACTCCTCAGTGAAGTCTTCCCAAGACATAGCGCGTGTGTCTCTTCTAGCTGCTACTGTCTCCCACCAGTAGCGTGCATCCTTCTTCAGAACAAAAGACGCGCATATGACTTTCTCAATTTCCGAGATATTCATGAAGTTGAAGATCTTCTTCATCTCTGACATCCACTCGTCAGCCACTAAAGGATCAGTGGAACCTTCGAAATCTGGAGCTCTCATCCTCCTGAACCTTTCGAAAAGATCATCAGCCACAACAACTTGGCCCATCTGAGGTACACCCTGAGGAGGTACTGGTGGTGCTTCTTGATCCTCTCCCATATTTCCATTCACTTGGGGGAGGTGGTTTCTCAACTCTTGTATCTCCACTTCTTGGGCTTCGAAACGTTGTAGCAATGCAGTGACGAGCACCGCAAGCTCTGGCTGGGCCGCTGGCTGAGGTGCGTGGGCTGGACCATCGGGATTCACTGCCGCTCCTTGTTGTGCGGGAAACGGAGCGGCATGATGAGCATCTTGCATTGGGACATCAGCGGCAACTCTGCCTCTTCCCCTACCTCGGCCTCGTGGCCTACCTCTGCCTTGTCCACGAGCAGCTTGAACGTTTTCCATCGAAGATTTCGAAGACATATTCGCGATTAGGGTTTTTGGCTTCTAAAACTATTAGGATCGATTATAGAAAAGACTTAACATGCAAAACACCCTCATACAAAGAACTTTATGAAACTATTAAGATAATAGTAACTTAAACATATAATCCAAATTCAAAAGTGATACTCAAAACAAAAAAAAAAACGAAACTAAAACCTCACAAAAAAATAAAAGGTATTTCAAACTTTAAGGAAAGACAAATAAAACCAAAAATCCTAGAATAGCAAGAAGAATTTAATCCTCGACTGGATCATCCTCAGAAGGATCTTCCTCCGATTCTTCCTCTACCGGGTCCATATTGGAATCGCCCTCTGGAGGTAGGTCATCGTCGACGAGCTCCATATAATGCTTAATGTATCTATTAAACTCTTCGAAAGTTATTCCAGGCGCGGGTTCATAGGTGCAATACTTCCCTTCCTGTTTTTCAAAATCAGAAAGCCCATTCCAGTACACACTAATCGCGTCTTCATCATCCAAAAGAAAAGGAACGTGGGATAGCATGTCAGAGGTTCGATTATGGTACTCCTTTGCAGTCTCCCCATCTTTCATCTTCCATGACCTCAAAACATGACGATAACGCATTCTTTCCATTTTCGCACGCCAGCCCTTATTGGTGAAATTTCGTATAACCCCATCCTTCATGTACTCCCATCCAGCTCCGGGGTGATACCTTAGCTTTTCTTGCCAATACTCCAATACCTTCCAGTGGACCTTTAGTTGTGCAAAGGAAACTTGCAATCTCTCTGGAACTTGCAACACCTTAAAACGGATGTCTATGTTATTGCACCATTCTCGTGTGCCGACGATATCTGTCATCGCGCTGCTAAGAACTGGAGGATTTGTCTCTAAGAATTTGATCATGAGGTCACCATCAGCAATGCGGCTCTGGCTTTCCGCGATCACGTGTTTTGTTACTTCAACGTCCATCTAACAAAGAAGGAAGAGAAAAGCTAAACATACAACATAATAAAACAAAATTAACTTACTTGAGTAGGGGGAAGCCGTGCGATCGATAGCGAAGAGAGGTCGTAGGTTCGTTGCTCTGATACCAACTGTGACGACCCGACTTTTCGGACCGTCTTACTTAACTTACTTTTTAAAACTTAAGAAAATTTGGGGTAAATTTTTTTTTTAAACATAACTTAAAATATAAAGTTTGAAAACTCATAACCTAAAAAAAAAAAAAAATTTCATTTAAAACTTGATTAACGAAAACAACCAAAAGGTCGGAGTTGCATAATCGCAAATTAAAACCCAAATATACCATAGTAAATAAATACCATAAATAAAGTCGTAACCTTTAACGGAATTGAAAAACATAACTTAAACCATGAAACTTAAAACCTTGGGTTTGGATTATTGAAAAAACTGAAACCAAAGCGGAAGTCTCTTATTTTCGAAAACGGCAACAACCATAACCCAACCCTCTCGCTATCGCCGCCGCTGATCCACCCTCCTCACTTGCTCATATGTTGTTTACCTACAACACGGACGTATAAACATAGAGTGAGCTAACGCTCAGCGAGAATAACTATAACTCACAAAACATAAGTAATAAAATAAAATGCATGAACCGGTTATTAGTATTTTAAATTTAACCGTGACATGAGATACCCTATTTAAACGTCTATCGTATTTTAGTTCGGGGGTCCCCTAGAGTAGCCGTACCGATTTCAGTGTACACTTTGGTAACGAACCATGGGGCTGCGACCTCCCATAGAACGCCCCGTCACATACATAAACATATGAGGAACTCTCTATGTGAGCCCGTAGTTCGGCTCGAGAAATTCCTCTAGTTACCTCCGTAGTTCGAGGCGGTACGACTCTCTTGCTTACTTAACTTATTAACTGTGTTTATTACGTTAAAAGCATGAGCGACATAAGATAAAAAAAAAACATACATGATAACATAGCTAGTAAAATAAGATGTGTTATAGATATTCTAATACACACAGCATAAGATAACATAACTCACATATCGTCATACCAAAACATACCAAGCACATTCCGAACAAACACACACACACACACACACAAAAATTCACACAATACATAAATACTTCATATCACATAATACTTAGTATATTTTGAACTAATCCGTGTTGCAGTGAGATTATTCTCACCTGGATATCGGAATTACGATCGAAGACCGTCGAAGGAAAATGATGCTCTTAATGACTCGGAACCTAAACGGAAAAGGTTGACTATTACTTATCATGTAAGAAAAGGATTTAATACATGACTTAGTTTCTGGAAATTTCAAAATTTCGGCTGAAGGTGTAAATTACGAAAATACCCTTGGGGTCGATAAAATATTTTTTTGAAAAATAAATCTATAAAAATTACTGCAAGAGAGAAATAATATTTGGAACACTTCATACTTCAGAGGCATGTACAGAATATGCTCAGATTATTTTTAAAAAAATAAAAGTGTAAGAAAGCAATATTTAGTCTTTTTAAAAACAAAAACTGTTTTGGAACGATTCTGCGCACCGTTTGGATTTTATCCCAAATATATTCTGTGGGCATCCAAAAATTCTAAAATTTGGAGTAGATATCATAAACATATAGAACTAGGCCGTGTATAAAAATTAGCTCAAAAAGAATTTTGTAGATATATAAACAAGACGTTTTGTTGTAAAAAGATCAGGGTAAAAACTAGTCTGCGCACTGATCACAATTAATTCATAAAATAATAATGAGAACTCGAAAAATTCTAAAATTTAAACCACAATTAAATAACATGTGAAAGTATAATCTGTAAAAAAATTAGATCCAAAAACCGTTTTTAGCTATTTTAAAACGTGCGATTTTGACACTGCTTAAAACTGATTTCTAAACAGGAAATAATAAACCTAATTTTTCTTATGAAAAACGAAATAAAAGCATAAAAAAAAAATATAAAGGGATAGTATGAACTGAGCACGAAGAAAAATACCTTAAAAGAGATTGGAAAAACCCACTAACACTTGTTGAACCCAAAACCTAGAGATTAAGGTGACTATATGGTGATTAGGGTTTTTATTTGTGAGGGAAGAGAAGTGAATGCAGGGAGAGAGAGAGATCGTGAGGGGGGCTGAGAGTTAACAGCGTAGACTCCTTTTTTTTTTAATCCTAATCTACTAATACTATTTATAAGAGTAACAATTGAGGATTATATAATATATTTTATTTAAAAACGGCGGCATATCAGGCCAAACAAAAGTAACATGTAGGTATATATATATATATATGCACGCTTAATATATTGAAATTCCTTTAATAACTAACTTACAGTACAATACGCACCCTTATCTACATATATGTATATAGATATATACATATATTAGGTACCTTCAGTAAAATAAAATAATTTTTTTATATACCCTTATCTACATATATGTATATAGATATCTACATATATTACGTTATTTAACATTAATATATATATATATATACACATAACCTTAAAGCTCATGTGTATAAATAAATTTTTTTTTCTTCTATAACGGATTAGAAATATATATATATTTGTACACATATTTATACAAACATCACACACAAATGCTTAGATAAACAAATCAATAAAGCCTACAACTTGTACCATGAACTAGTAGTTAACCCAAAAAAAAATTCACATATACTATATAACATAAATTTGAACTTTAATTTCATATTATTATAAAAAAAAAATCTAAATTTCTTTATAAGCTAGTTTAGGGGGTTTCACAAGTCGTACCAATTTCAGTGTACACTTTGGAAACGAACTACGTGGCTGCGACCTCCCATAGTTCGCACCAACTAATAAACATATCATATGAGAAAACTCCCTTTATGAGCCCGTAGGTCGGCTCGAGAGAATTCTCTTAATACCTCCGTAGCTCGAGGCGGTACAACTCTCTTACTTATCTTATCACTTGATTATTTGGGTTACATACAAAGATGACATATGACATAAACATAAATAAAACATGCTAATAAAAAGAACATGTTATGCCAAAGTTGTAATAAACTCATACATAAACTCATCATAACAAGACATAACATAATAATCACAATTCACTCAATAACACATACAGAAAACATCTATACTATTCAAGTATAAATGTGAAACCCCGATTTTTATTCTTTTAGCCATTTCAGAAATTAAATTTTGTTATGTGAGATTTTTTTTTATATATAAATGTATATACATATTTATATATATACGTTATAAGTTATTTTTCAGTCAAGTAAAATACCTAGGGAAGACAGCTTCTTTTCTTAAGGATAAATGTACAGTATATATTTTGGATTATGGAGGTATCATGTGCATGTGCGTGTTTTTATTCTTTTTTTGGTTAGTCAAATATAGGCATATATAGATTTTACACGTAAAAAGGTTACTTTATTATTATGTGATTTTGTATAGCTTTAAAACATATACAGGAAAATAAAGTGCAATTAATGGTTATGTACGTGATAGGAAATAAATAGTATATTTTTTTCTTTTTAAATATGTATTTGGGCGTGTGTACGCTAATGAAATCTTGCACATATGTATATATATAGTTGACTTTTAAGATTAATGCTGTCAAGGTTGTTAATAAGATCTTGCCTCCTTTTTGAACGTGGGCTTTTGTTTTTATTAAGAATTAATGACATTTTTAGTCCCTGGACTATGTCGTGTGTAACAACTTGGTCCTTCGGCGAAAAAAGCTGTAGCATCGATACCTGGTGAATGTGAGAAAATCACGATTGATCCTTCTGTCAAATTTTTCGTCTATTTAGACAGAAATGTGCTGACGTGGCTTGATCGACTAGGGTAGTTAAGTAATTTCCACGTCTCCTCTTTTTTTTTTCTGGAGCGGACTGTCCTGGGCTTAGCCCAAATATCTTCATTCGCACCTCTCACTGAATTCACTTCCAGGACGTCGCTTCCGATCCCCAAATCGGCCTCATGCGACTCCTCTGGTGGCGCGACGCGCTCGACAAGATCTTCTCCTCCTCCAAGCCGATCGACCACCCCGCTGCGATCGCTCTCTCCGCCTCCGAGGCCTCCGGCCACCTCAAGACCACCACCACCAAGGCCTGACTCAGACGCTCCGTCGAGGCTCGGATCGGAGACGCGAACAGAGGACCGGACGAGGTTCCCCGGCGAATCGACGATCTGGAGAAGTACGGCGAGCAAACCGCCTCCAGTCTCCTCTACGCCACTCTCCAGGCCGCCGGAATCGCCTCTGCCCCCGCGGACCACGCCGCGTCGCACATCGGAAAAGCGAGCTCGCTCCTCCTTCTCCTCCGATCTATTCCTTACCACGCGAGCCGGGGCCGAGAGTGATTCTATCTCCCTCTCGAGGTCGCCGAGAAGCACGGCCTAGGGTTAGGTCCGAGTCTGAATGATCGTCGGGAAAGTCTCTCCGACGTTGTGTTCAAGATGGCCTCGGTGGCCGGAGATCACCTGAGGAGGGCAAGAGATTTGGCTCCGACGGTTCCGGCGGAGGCTCGCCCGGTTTTGTTGCCGGCGGTGGCGGCGCAGGCGGCGCTGGACGGGCTGAGGAAAGCAAACTTCGATGTTTTCGATCCGAGGCTGAACAGAGGCGTCCTCGGATCGCCTCCCTTGTGGTTTCAACTGAAATTGAAGTGGCATTCTTTGAGAGGGAAATACTGATTCCAGTTTCTTAAACTTTTTTTTTTTTTTTTTTAGGGAAATTTAGTTTCTGAATTACAGAGTTTATCATTGAATTGGAGATCATATACAATTGGAGTGTATATGATCTGAGTTTGATTTTAAGCTTGAGGATATTTTTATTCTTGTTTGAGATATATAATTCCAGGTAGTTCTGAGTTTTGATTTCGAATATGATCTCATTGTTTAGACTTTAGATCTCCATGAAAATGGCACACTGTGTCTGGTTCAATTCAAACACGTTAATGACTAAACCAAACAATTAGAAAGAGGGAAAACATATAAAAAGAAGAGGAAAACCATTAAAACATGGGCAAAATGGTAACTACCCTGCCACGTCAGCACATTTCTGTCTAAATAGACGAAAAATTTGACAGAAAGATCAATCGTGATTTTCTCACATTCACCAGGTATCGATGCTACAGCTTTTTTCGCCGAAGGACCAAGTTGTTACACACGACATAGTCCAGGGACTAAAAATGTCATTAATTCTTTTATTAATCACCGTATACAAAATTGAAAAGAGAGATTTTTAAAGTACATTAATTAGACATAATGTATATTGATATCATACCTATACCTTTTTGTCGTTCCTTTCATTTGTATAGCTCCAGCCTTTTCTTAAGCTATCAAAACATCCTTTTTCAAAACACTATCCCAGAGAAAAGAAAAAAAAAGAGTAAGACCGATTGCTGATTGAAACAAGACATTGCTGATTGAATCAATGTAAAACTATATGCGCACCGATGGTAAATGTTTTTTATAAAATAAACCATTTAACTAAAAATCATAAAATTTTAAACACATACCTAAGACATCTATACTATTCAGGTATAAAAATATCAAATAAAAATTCGTTTTGTAGCTATTTCAAAAAAATCAAACACGCTGTTTGGATTATGAGGAAAAACAATTCTACGTACCGACGGTAAAAGATTTTTAGAATAAAAACGGTTTATCTAAAAATCATGATATTTGAAACACGCAGCAATCACATCTCATATATTCTTGTATTAAAAAAAAGGTTAAAATAATGTTTTTAACTTTATAAGACCAAGCGTTTAAAGAATAACGTGAGAAATTCTTTTCAGCCAGAAAAAAAAAATGAAGAACAAGCCATATTTTCTTTGGTGTTCGTAAGACAATAGAATAAAAATAAAGAAAACAAATTATCACATCTTAGCAAGAGCACATGAATACCTTCGGAAAGGGGTTGAAATAATGCTCCCTAATGACTCTTAGAACCCAAAACATGTGAAGAAAGCTCTATTTGGTGGATAGGGTTTGTGGTTTAGTTTAGAGAGAGAAGAAGCGAAAGGAGCAGAAGAAAGAAGCCATAAAATGTTATCTTTTTTTTTTTCCAAAGAAAGAGAACAATTACGTTTCCCTTTTCTTCTTTTTTTTTTGGTAACCAGGAAAAAAAAAATCTTTCTATATTGAGCTTGACGAATACCATCAATACGGGGGAGAATAACAGTGAATCCATATATATTAATGAATAGATATTGTACCAAAAAGTCAATGCAAACCTTCCCTTCTATTACTATCAAATATATGTATCAATCGGCATATAACTATCAAATGTTTACTTTCCTTTTTAATACTTTCTGAATCTGCAAATATATATATATATATATATATATATATATATATATATATATATATATATATTCAAAGTTTTTAAAACCCATTAACGCACAATGTATATATAAAAAAAAGAAAAAGATATATACCCTTTTAAAGGATAATTACAACAGGTACTTACCCTTTTTTTCAGTCTATATATATATATATATACAAGGATAATTAAGCTAAGTAGCCTCCTGAAAATAGCCAATTTATTTTTAGCCAACGTTCTGTAAATAAGTGGTAAATAGCCCGGATGATTTATTAACAGCCAAAATTTGACTAGACTACCCTTTTCTTTTTCCCACCCAGTTTCGTTATTAATCAGCTCAAATATTTCGTTATTAATGCTCGCGAAAATCTAGGAAGTAATTAAAACCGTGTAGATGCGTTCACACACAACCGCCCACATTAATTTCCATAAAAAAAAAAAAGAAGAAGAACCCCAAACGATAATATCCTCTCACGAATCTGTTGCAGCGATTTCTGCAGACCTCGAAGACGAGTCCATCGCAGATGGAGGCTGGTGCTCGAGCCGCGCCTGAGAAGGAGATCCTCGACCGGGTCAAGCTGGAGTGGCTGGCGACGCACGCGAGGGAAGCCGCGACCGACGATGGCGGAGATCGAGTCGCGTCGGACCGTCGGAGAGCGCGCGCGAAGGAGATCGCGACCGGCGATGGCTGGGAAGCGCAGATCCGAGCGTCCACGAGCGTTGTTGAGCAACCACGAGCCGATCCAAGATCCAAGCCGCGAGCGACGCGCGAAGGAGATCGCGACCGGCGATGGCTGGGAAGCGCAGATCCGAGCGTCCACGAGCGTTGTTGAGCGACCACGAGCCGATCCAAGATCCAAGCCGCGAGCGAGTCACCATCGCCGGTCCATTTTGATGGCGGTCAAGTCACCATCGCTGCCGGTGACCTCCGAGGTCCGCGTAGGAAGAGACAGACATATGATTAAATAAGAAGAACAGTTTTTTTTTTTTTTTGTTCATAGAAAACATAATTACAGTATATTCGTGTAAATAAGAAGCATATTTACAGTATATTCATTGTAAATACAAAGCATATTTACAGTATATTCATTGTAAATAAGAAGCTTATTTACAGTATATTTACAGTATATTTGAACTGAAAAAAAAATTCTAGAAATATTTTGAGCACGAAAATTCTGGAAATTATGAATATATGGAAGACAAAATAATATCAATAAATGAAGAATATATTTACAGAGTTTAACCACGAAAATAGATACTAATTACCTAAAGTCAACGCTAGAAACTTCCAAAAACATAACAATAAATGAGCTATTAATTTTCAAAATCTGGAGGAAATTTCAAATTTCAAATTTGAAAACTTCCCTATTCGGTTTCTGCGAGTTAAATAAGGGCAAAAGTGTAAACCTAATTTAATTAATAAGCTGCCACGTAAGCAATATGGCTATTTACAGCATATTAACGAAAGGTTGGCCAATTTTAAATTGCTACACAT
>NC_142758.1:45325637-45348137 GCF_054948205.1 Urtica dioica subsp. dioica | reverse complement strand
TTACTACAATCGACAAAAAAGACTGGCCGATTTTTTTTAAAAAAATTACTAACAAATAGAATTTTAATAATTATAATTTGATTTTTTTTAGGGGTATAATTTGTTAACATCAACAAATGGAAAGTGGAAAAATAGGAAAATTAAAGCTAATGATGTTGAAAAAGCTACACTTCATATAAATGAGATTGGTTATTTTGAAATTGGCAATAGCTATATAACGACATAGTGTGAGAATCCAAATTAAGAACTAGTATGCAAAGAAAAATTTAAGAGGAGAGGTAATTTATAAATTTTTAGAATTAAAAAATAAAAATAAAAATATCAAAAAATGAATTTTTTTAGAGGGGGCTATAGCTCCCCCGATATAAATGAGACTTCGTGCCTGTATGTAAATGATTATTATAATTGTATTATATGCATTTGGATCTTAGTATTGACGAATATACATGTGATTATATTTTTATTTTACAGATATAAGTACCGAGTGACGATGTAGAGGCTGATGATAACCATGCCCCTAACTTTTTATTTCATCATTTTTTTTTTGTATTTTAATCTTTCAATTTCATTTTTACTATAATAAATTAATAATTATCTTTCTAATTTTTTATTTACTGATTTTAGACCAACAACCCTTAATTATATAATTTTTATAAAAAAAAATTAAAAATTATCGAAAATTATACTAATTTTTTTAAAGAATTTATTAATAGTTAACTTTTTAAGACTAGTAACCCATAACTTAAAATTAAAATTTATAATTTAACTTTTACCCCAAAATATTTTTATTTTAGACATATGGCCCTTTGGGTTATTCGAATCCCATGAATCATGATACGTAGGCGGGGGAGGAAAAAGAACCTTGAAAAATAGGTCAAAGTCAAAAGGAAATATAAATTCAAGCAATTAATAGAAATGCTTGCATGTCCTGGCGTATTTTAGCGAATGCCAGCCAGCTGAAACGCCGATCCAAAAAAGTCGTCGGATTGGTGCATCAGTTTATGAACCTGTCTTGTTTCGCGCTTTTTAGCACTTCTGGAACCAAACGCCACTCTCCACCAAAGCGCGTCGCAAACCATTCCACGAAAGAGATCCACGATTTGACGCCCTCTCACTTAGGTGATCGGCAAAGCGCTTGTGTTCGATGAGATCATAAATTACATTCAACCTTTGCAGCGTCAAGTCGAGGTACGTCTTCTTTGTTTGTCATGTTCACTTATCCACAAAATAAATAAATAAAATTGTCTCAAAACTTCCTCGATGTCGCAGTTTCTCAGTCAAAAGTTGGTACCGATCATAAATTTTTTCCTGACTGGCTTGGTAACCTTCGTTGTTTGAGTCAATTTCTTCCCTTTTATACCGATCTTTGGCGTGCTTCCAGGATTTCTTAATCTTTGGTTCCTACTCAGCAGGTTCTTTGCCAGATCGATATGAAGGGTTTCTTTATCAGTGTTATCCTCTTGGTTCGAAGCTTCTCCTCCGGCTCTTTGTTGCTTGCTTCCAAGGCCAAGAGGCACTCTTGGATCTCTTTGAATTGTTCCGCCAAGCTGGGGCGCGGCTATTCAGCAAGTTCCTCCGAAAATGAGCAGCGATGTGCGGTTGTGGTGTTTGATTTGAGGATCGACACCGGTGGTGTTGTTGACGTCTCCAGTTGGAGTTGATGAACTAGCCATTGATCTTCACCACCATCCCTTTATTTTAGTGCCAAACTGTTGACAAACAAAAATAGTACAACAATTGTCTCTCGAAGAACACTTGGTTCCGAGAATGCAGTCCCGAGAACTACAAGTTTCGAGGCAAGATTATCTCTAATTATAGACGAATCTAATAAAAGAGAGAAAGTAAATAAGGGTGCTGAAAAATAGGTAAGATTCCAGGCGAGTGTTTGTGTGTAAAAAATGAACCATCTTTGCTCAGTGGTGTCCTTTTCTATTTATAGGGTTTTGGAGTCGAGTGCGTGGGGTGATCAATCCCACGTCCTTGGAAGTTATCCGATAACCGTTCCCTATACGTGTGTAGTGAGTGGTTATTTTCTCGGATGCTCGGAGTAATCGTCGAGGTGAGAGTTTTACGTAAGTTTTTCTTATTTGTTTACACGTGTTTTGTTCATTTCACTAGTGTTTGACCTATCAGCTTATCTTCTCTCCAAAGTTTTGCTCGTAGGGTTCGTTCTTGACTTATGGATGGATCGTTTCTGATCTTATCTTGTCTCTTGAACTTATGCGGTTCGATCTTGATGATGGATTCCTATTGTATTTTTTTATTCTCCTAATACATTCTCGGAGCCTACAAAATATATGTATAAACCCTGTAAATTTAGATTTGGGAAAGCAATAGATCTCTCGCTTTGTAGCGGGATTTAATAATCTATTTATGTTACATATTAACATTAGTTGATACGACATAATATGATAAATTAATAATTTCGACTTTCAATTCTTCCCAACGCTCTACTTTCTTTGGAACAAGTCAAAGTTTCTTAAAAATAAAAAATTGGCTATGTGTCATATTCCATAAGTACTCGGAAGTCCTAACTAAATTACCTGTCTTAGAAAAAATATAATATAGATGAACATGTTATTTAATCAATAACGCAATCACTTTAGAGAACAACTTTGTTTTTTTGTTTTTTGTTTTTTGAAACTAGTGACGTGTTATTTGATCATGCAAGCTTTTCAACTTGTACTTTCTTGGAATTAAAAGCTCATGAGAGTAGGTTCTGAAATGAGACTACGAAACAATATACAGATTGAAAAACATTATAGCTTATCTACCACAACTTGTATATGCATATAATATTTGTTTACAAGTCAAGGACTATGGTCTTCATTATTAATTAGTTTCAATCATACATGATACATATTATTAATTCTAATACCCTTTTCATAGTTGCGAAGAAACTGAAAGGGAACCCAATCTGGACCAGGTCGTGGTCAATTGAAGCTCGTTGCTAACGTGTCAAAGCCCAAATAAAAACTAAAATAAAAAATAAAATTCGCTTTTTGATTTTTCATAATTAATACCGGTAGTTCTTTCTTGGTACAGAAATAACGATACAGACAAATATATCATTTATTTCAATTACAGCGAGATATTGTTTACCTACAAAAATAGAGAATTTCAGAGTTACAGATAGAAAATTCAAAATATTGATACTGAAAAATAGAATATACCTTGTTAAAAATTTAATACTATCGACAAAAAAGACTGGCCCATTTAAAAAAAATAATTACTAACAAATAGAATTTTAATAATTATAATTTGATAACTTTTTGTTGTTGTTGTTGTTGTTGTTGTTGAGGGGTATAATTTGTTAACATCAACATATGGAAAGTGGAAAAATTGGAAAATTAAAGCTAATGATGTTGAAAAAGCTACATTTCATATAAATGAGATTGCTTATTTTGAAATTGGCAATAGCTATATAACGACATAGTGTGAGAATATGCATTGAAGTATATGCATGATGCATGTATGTAAACATGCACGTGGACGAAACCATGAATCCAAATTAAGGACTAATATGCAAAAAAAAAAAATTAAAAGGGAAAATTTATAAATTTTTAGAATTAAAAAATAAAAATATCAAAAATTAAATTTTTTCAGAGGGGGCTATTAGCTCCCCCGATGTATATGTGACTTCGTACCTGTATGTAAATGATTATTATAATTGTATTATATGCATCTGGATTTTAGTATTGACGAATATACGTGTGATTATATTTTATTTTACAGATATAAGTACCGAGTGGTTGCATAGAGGCTGATGATAATCATGCCCTTAACTTTTTATTTCATCATTATTTTTTTGTATTCTAATCCTTCAATTTCATTTATACAATAATAAATTAATAATTATCTTTCTAATTTTTTATTTACTGATTTTAGACAAACAACCCTTAATTATATAATTTTTATAAAAAATTAAAATTATTGAAAATTATACTAATTTTTTTAAAGAACTTATTAACAGTTAACTTTTTAATAGTAACCCCTAACTTAAAATTAAAATTTATAATTTAACTTTTACCCCGAAATACGTTTATTTTAGTCATATGGCCCTTTGGGTTATTCGAATCCCATACGTAGGAGGGGGAGGAAAAAGAACCTTGAAAAATAAGTCAAAGTCAAAAGGCAATATAAATTCAAGCAATTAATAGAAATGCTTGCATGTCCCGGCGTATTTTAGCAAATACCAGCCAGCTGAAACGCCGATCCAAAAACGTCGTCGGATTGGTGCATCAGTTTCTGAACCGGTCTTGTTTCGCGCTTTTTAGCACTTCTGGAACCAAACGCCACTCTCCACCAAAGCGCGTCGCAAACCATTCCACGAAAGAGATCCACGATTTGACGCCCTCTCACTTAGGTGATCGGCAAAGCGCTTGTCACAAATTTTTTTATAACCTAATATTATTGTGCTAATATATTCCGTATTTTATTATAAGTATCCGATCTAAATATACTTTTAAAGCCAACACAGTCTTTATTTGCATGATTAGGGAAACAAAATGCACATGGACACCAAACATTCTTCCGTACTCAGTCTTAATTTAATTTGAATGATTTTAAATATGTTTCAACTAAAAAAATAGGCCACTGTCGTAAATTAGTCATTTGGAAATTATATTGTTTTTATTTTATTTTATAAATTAGTCAATATTTAGTTAATATTGCAGTATAATAAAGGTCATAATATACGCTTATATATGTTTACTATTCGATTTCCAATATATATATATATATATATATATATATATATATATATATATATATATATGTGTGTGTGTGTGTGTGTGTGTGTTTACTATTCTACATTTTCAAAATAAATAAATAAAAATGAAATTGGACGAATTAGAAAGGAAATACAATTACTTAATGATAACTAAAAAAAAACTAATTCATCATATCACACGTTTTTAGCAATTAGTTAATTATTATTACTATCTCTCTCTCTCTCTCCAAACCTTCATAAAAAATAAAATAAAAAAAAACTAAAATGTTGTAGTTATTTTATATGTTCTTAGTGATTAATTTTAGTACATAATGAATACTAGGCACACAGATTAACATATAATAATGGTTAAATTCGTTGCACATTGTAAATAATGGTAAATTTTGATAAATATATTGAATTTACATATACATTCAAATTTCACGCAGATATGATAAATGAAACAAAATTGAACAATAAAATGTCCAAGTTTCATTTTAATTTATTGCGGGCTATTGCACCATTTTTTTTTTTTTAATAAAATGAAACTTTAGCTACTTTTTAGGAGAATGATGGGTTATTGAACTACTATCTTAACTGCCCCAATATTAAAAGAGATTATTACACAAGTATGATATTCTCAATAATTTTGGACCAAAATTCAATAAGTCTATTTTAATCTAAAAGTATGACTAATTATTTGTATATATCTTTTTAATCATTTTCTTCAACAACTTCTTCTTCTTCTTCTTCTTCTTCTTCTTCTTCTTCTTCTCTCTCTCTCTCTCTCTCTCTCTCTCGCATGTGTGGCTGATTTTTTTTTGTTTTTGTTTGTTTTTGTGTTGTTGAATCCTCACGGCGTTCTCATAGAACCGTTTGGAGATTTTTTGTTTTTGTTTTTTTTATTTGAAGAATCTAGAAATTCTTTTGAAGATTTATTGACATGGATGTCAATACATCTTCAAAGATTCTGGGAATTTGTTTGAAGATTCTGAGTCTGTTGAAGATTTATTGACATTCAAAAAATTTATTGACAAAAATGTCAGTAAATCTTCAAAGAAATTCACATCCATGTCAATAAAGTGACAAAATATCAATAAATCTTCAAACAAATTTTTCAGATTTTTCAAATGAGAAAAAAATATTGGATTAAAACAGACTTATTAGATTTTGGTCCAAAATTATTGGGAATGTCATACTTGTGGTCTAATCCCGTATTAAAACCTAATTGATATAAAATCTGAGTGATATTTTTGTTAAAAAAAACATGTTAAAGGCGAAGTTAGAGAGCAGTCTTAAAAAAATTCATTAATGTTGTGTAATGACCTAAATCAGCTAAATGGCTAGACTGTTTACATATATGAAGTCCTAAGTAGAAAAAATATAGTCGTTGAATTCTTTATTACATATTTAAACTTCCTGCATACCTCAAATCGGTTTTATTAGTTGTAAGGCTATGTTTCTCTTACATTACTTCTTGAGTGGTTGTGATATCGGATTAGAGATCAAGTTTAGTTCTTTATTTTCAAAGAAAGTTAAAACAACTAATAAGGAATATAACAAAGACAATCTCCATTTTGGATATAAATATCACATAATACTAATTTTACTAATAACGTTGTTGACTAAGTTGCAATCTAATAGTTTTAAGTGGCCTACTAAAAAAAGTTAAGATACTCGAGTATTTCCAAGTCATTTCATTACAGTTTATTCTAAATAAAGGAACGTGATTCTATTCTCATTATCCAGAAGGAATCTACATTTGAGGTAAACACACGTGATATAATAGTAATATTATATCATAAACAGATTAGTATTTGATTAATCTTCTCCAACTCAATACAAGTGAGCATAAAAAAATGGCACAGTCAGTACACTAGGACAAAAAACGTTATCCGGTGCGACGAATGTCGCACTCAATGCTTAAAATGTCGCACCTAAAAGTTTATTAGGTGCGACATTAGGTGCGACAGCGTCGCACCGGATAACCCGTCGCTGAAGGTATTCGGTGCGACATGTCACACCGAATAATTACACCTTTAGGTGCGACACTTTCAGGTGCGACATGTCGCACCTAATGCCCAAGCTATTTTCCTTCCTAATTTAATAACATTGACGGGTAAATTCATATCGGGTGCGACTAATGCCATTCCCGCCATATTATTCGGTGGGACATTATCGCACCGAATATGGTTTTTAAATTAAAAAAAATACAAAATTAAAAAACTAAATCAAAATTCATTTAAAATTAAATAAAAATTAACTAACAAAATTCTAAATTAATTAGAAATAATATTCTGAAAATAGAATTCTTAATTAAAAATACAAATTCTTTCCAAAAAACCGAAAAAATGAATTCGTAATTTTTTTTCCTATAAAACTTATCGATAGTAGAATTCCCTCTACCGAATAAGTTGCCAGAACTTCGGGAACCGCTTCTGCGTCCTCGTCCACCGCTGCCTGACGCGCTGCCGCTCGCTCCGCCGTTTACGTGGTGACTAATTAGTTTCAGACTTTAAATATTCCAACGCCGAATTTATGTTTACCTAAACCTATTAAAAACAAGGTTGCCATTTCGTTAGAGAAAATTTTAAATTACTACGACTTATAAATGATGAGATTGGATTTTTGTCTTAACCGGTTACCAGTTTACCATTTACATAATTATAATTTTCTCAATTATAATGAGAAAAAAACTATATTAAATAGTGGAATATTTTTAATTAAAATTATAGTGAAATTTACGCTTATATCTCACATGAAGAAATTAAAGTCTATTGAAGACAAGGACAAAGATATAAAGCTACGTACACTAAATCAAAATAAAACATGTGATGAAAGATGATATATGAGTTTACGCACCATCCTTATCGTCGGCAATTTTGACTCACTCCCACATCACTAGGCTTTATATTCTGACTCACTTGTTTTGTTACATGCGACTTTCTTTTTCTTTGTTTTTATAATAACCCGAGAATTTTGCCAAGCTGACTTCGTTTTCCAAGTCACCCTGGAAATCTCGAGGAAGTGGTTCTCTCTCACATGCTTGCATGCAAGCATAGATAGTGATCAAATGTTGGGCAAATAAATTTGTCCTTGTCTTTTGTTGATTAATATTTGTGTCTTATCTCTTTTTCTCTTCAGCTAAGAACTGCTTATGTGACAAACGACATCATTTTATGTAAAGCCATGTCTAATGTCACATACTATTCGCTTTTTGGGAAAACTCTACAAATGTGTCATTTTATTTTATTTCACTTTGTCAATCTCTACTTACATCTTCTTGAAAAAAAAAATTGGATTTTTATCTCTGTACGTTTGCATATTATCAAGGGAAAATAACACATTTATACCCTGTGTTTTAGTGAAATGTCGAGTTTAACCTTCAGTTTTCAAAAATGTCGAGTTCATACCCTCTGTTTAACTAAAATGACGAAATTATACCCTCTGTTTAACTAAAATGACGAAATTATACCCTGAAATAGACAACAATGTCACGAATTTTTTTTATTGACTTTTCATTGACGTTGACTATAATTATTTATATATAAACACCAATTATCTTTATTCATTCGCGCCATATATGTAATTTATTTAAAAACTAAAAAATAAACAACAGTCTCTTAATCGTGAAGAACACAGAAAGAGGCAAAGGGGTAAACATAGATAGTTGATAGTCATCAAAATCGCATATTCGAACAGAGTATCCAGGATTTAGAGTTACAATTCGAACACGGAATGAAGTCATTTCTTAGGAGGTATGAGTTTTATTATTTAATTTCAATTTAAGGCTATTTTTATTTCAAAATTGAGAATTTGGAAGTTAGGGCACTGATTTAGATTTGATTTGGTTTTTCTTATATAAGAGTTAATATCAATGAAAGGGAGATTTGTGACGCTGTTATTCATTTCAGGGTATAATTTCGTCATTTTAGTTAAACAGAGGGTATGAACTCGACATTTTTGAAAACCGAGGGTTAAACTCGACATTTCACTAAAACACAGGGTATAAATGTGTTATTTTCCCTATTATCAATAATTTACAATAATTAATCTATGGATTTGTTTAATAAACACTAAGACAAAACATGTCTTTGAATGCGACAAAAGTCACATCCAAAATTTCAAAAGTCACATCTAAAATTTCAAAAATCGCATTCAATACTCTGTAGTTACAAGTCTTGGATGCGACATTTTAGATACGACAAGTCATAAACTTTAAACCCCTCATTTTGAGGATTTTGATTGCTCCAATGCAGACCTTCGAAACTTTATTTTAAGGGTTCGAACACTGGACCCTCAAATTTGAGGGTCCACTATTCAAACTCTAAAAAAAATTATGTAATTATATTTTAGTCTATTTTGTATAAGTTAATATACCTCATTTCCAAAATTTAATAAACTATTTTATTTTTTTAGTACATAAAGACAAATATATTACAATTAAATCCTTATAATTTAATCATTTCATATATTTACTAGTGGATGAATAATAAAAACATAACACGTGCCATTGATATTAAATTAAAATTAACACAAAATAGTACAGGAATAGTAAATGCATTAACACCAAAAATAACAAAATAAAATTACATTCATACTCAAACATACAATATAAAACTACACTAAAGAAAAATAAAACTAACGAATAATTTTATATTTTTATCTATGTTTTGTTAGAATGTAACTCTATATTTGTGTGTAATTTAGTGTTTTCATCTATGTTTTATTAAAATGTAACTTTATATTGTGTATGTTATAATAACAATATAAATAAATTGTTAATGATAAATTTGATAGTCTTCCATTGGAGAGTCCCACTGGAGATTTAGTACAAGTGAAGTTATACTTATTTACATTATTTGTGGTTATAAATGAGAAATTGACAGCGATAATAAAATTTGCTTGAGAATTACCAAAAATCAACCAAAACCCAAATATTGACACATCTAGTAACAAAGTTAGGTGAGAGAAATAACCTTTATTTAGTATTTTCCTTTTATTTTCTTTCTTTTTTTCTTTCTCACGGTTTCTTTTCTTTTCTTTCTTTTTCTATTTCAGTTTTCACGTCCCTTTTCCATTCTCAGATCCAATTTCGTGGTGCTTGCTGGAATCCCGCCGTAAATCTTGCATAGCTCGTCCACTAGAACAAAAAGTACTATTGGATGCAACTAGTCGCATCCAAAGAACTGGCAGTCATTGCATGCGACTAGTCGCATCCATTAGTCAATACTCCTACTTAAATTAGTGAGAATTTGTAGATTCTCAGTGACTCCATTGGATGCGACTAGTCACATCCAATGCTCTTTTTAAAGTACACGTCATTGCCCTCTTGGATTGCGTACTCTCTAGTAGCCTCCTTGAATAAACGCGCATTTGGAAAATATAGTCCTAACTTAACACTCACGTTCCTCATGTTGGAACCTTATCTAACTCTTGAAATCGTGGAAGCTTTTTCTTGACGTTCCTCTTCTCCCTAAGCTTGTCAAATTCTGTAGTATCTTCATCGAAATCACTAGTCTCAGAGTCAAACATTCCAATCTCAGTGTCAATGTCATAGTCAACGTCGTCCTCAGAACTATCATCACTAAGAACAGGCTTCCATTTACTCTGTAACATAGCGAGTCCAGCGTCAACAGGTTGTCCATCAACGTGGACATCTTGATCGTTGAGCTCGAATCCGAATTCTTGCTCAGTTGGTTGTTTCAGGTACGATGCCCTTGCCTCATCATCCATGTCTTCAATATCAATGTCTGCGTCAGGTTCATCGTCTTCATCAAGTTCTGATTGATCATTCTTTGCTTGGTCCCTGAATGGATGCTCAGTGAATGGCTCCTCAGACGTAACGTGCTCGGACTTAATGTGCTCAGACTGAACATGCTAAGGTTCTACTTGATCATTCTCTGCTTGCATATCGTCTTTTTTCTGAGTGTCAACTTCAGGCTCTGTTTTCTCGTATGCGACTTCATGATCAGTTTGATCAAAATCATACTCTTCTTGCCCTGTCTCAACAAGAAAGATCGCATTGTGTTCTTCATCTATTATTGGACTACACACCGGGTGATCACAGTACACGTCTACCTCCCAACTTGCCTTCAATATCTCAGATATGTCTTCAAGAAAATACACATCTATATCAACATTATACAAGACATTTTTCTCCTTAGGCAACTTCAAGAAGTAGACCGCACCCGCGTGGTAACCTAGTTTCTTTTTCAATATGCCATCCAACTCAACAATAGACATTTTGCCTACATTTGCATAGTCCAAATGACTAACTCTACCGCCAACGTATCTGATTTCGTCATTGACAAAGTCAATCGAGCCCCCATGGTATATATTGAGTACGAAGTTGTTGAGAAATCCCTCTAAAAATAAGAATAAAATAGAAAAGAATCCATTAAATAACAGTCATTAACCCAAAACCCATGAATTAAATATCGTAATAAAGACGGATACCCAGACAAAACTCATAATAATGGACTCATCCAAAACTACAAAACAAAACAGGCATAACAAAAAACTCGAAACTCGAGTGGTCTCCATTACTCGTTCACACTTTTATTGTCTTCGAGAAAAACAAACAATAAAGGACAACGTCACCCACTTAATAAGCCCCAGTTTGAATGGGATTTTATTTCTATTCCACGCAGACTTCTTCGACGAGGTTTTCTTCGTAGGAGATTTCTTCACGCGTCGCTTAGTCGGCGATTGAGACTCGCCTACAACTGAATCACCGGACATCGACAGTTTACTCTTTGCTAGCGAGTTCATTTTCATGTTCGCAGTACTGAAATCTAGGGCTTAGATTTTGTGAAATTTTGTGGATACGATTTCATTTATCCCACTAGTACAAAATATAGCATCAGGTGCGACTTTTTTCGCACCTGAAAGTGCAAAAGTCGCACCTGAAAGTACTTTCAGGTGCGACTTTAGATGCGACAAAGTCGCACCCGAAAGTCCGCACCTGATAATCCTCTTGATTATCAGGTGCGACAAGTCGCACCTGAAAGTCTTCTACTATCAGGTGCGACTAGTCGCACCTGAAAGTCTTGACTATCAGGTGCGACTAGTCGCACCTGATGCTCTTTATCTTTTAAAAAAAAATTAATATGCTGATTATATATTACAATATATAATCAGCATATTAAAACTAATCAAAACTAATTTCATTATATTCCTAATTGATAAATTACAATATATCTTCATTTTAATTTCATTAACTAATTACAATTCCTAATTGATAAATTACAATATATCAAAACTAATTAAAACAAAAACAAATTTAAACTAATCACATTATTACAATTACTAGTCAATTAACTAATTACAATTTCTAATTGATAAACTAATCACATTATTACATTATTACAATTATTAATCTTAATTTTAATTTCATTAACTAATTACAATTCCTAATTGATAAATTACAATATATAAAAACTAATTAAAACAAAAACAAATTTAAACTAAACATTAACCTAAACATATTAGTATATCACAAACTAAACTAATTACAATTTCACAAACTAAACTACACTAAACATATTACTATTTCACAACTTCACAAACTAATCACAAATTCTAAACTAAACACTAACCTGCAGAGACTCGGGAAGAGGCGAGCGCACGACGGAGAATGAGCAGGGGTTGAGCGCACGGCGAGAAAAATCAAAATCGGACCACGCGAATCAGCAAACACGGACCCTCACTCCTTCTTCCTCCTCGGATTTTGCGGCGTCGGTCTCACAAGAATCGAACGCTCTACAAACATAAACAAGTCAAAAGAATTCCCGACAGCCTGACCCACTAGCGCTTAAGCCATCATACCTCGAGCTACAAAATTTGAAATCGATTGATTCTAGCGGCAAATGAAAGTAGACTCATGTAGCTTTCTAACGAGATATTACAAGCATATATACGACAAGAATAGCTATCTCAAAAACAGCCCGTAATTCACTGTTATAATTCTGGAAATCCCGTTTTACTGCTGCGAAACACAAACTTTGGAAATTCATAACTCATTCAATACTCAATGGATTTACATGTTCTTGGTCAGTTTAGAAAGCTCATACAGTCTACTATCCATGAAAAATATCCAAAAATAAGAACTCAGATCATATCGGTCTGTCCACGTCGATTTACAGAGGCAGTTCAACTTAAACACTCGGCCAGCACCACTATCACACGGCCAAGATCCAAATCAAAGGCAAACTCAGTTTAAATCAAGAACAAACATCATTGAATCGATTCCTAAACTATTAAATCCGGAACAAATACTAATCCACGCCCAAAATCACCCTAAGACAATCAGAGAGAAAAATCTCAATCCAAACCCTAGAATCGAATCTCAAAATTGGGGAAAATAAATTCTCACTTGAATATCTCCGATTGGCACTCCTCTCCTCTGATTCCGGCGTCCTCGACGTGCTCGCAGCGGCGCTGGTTCCTTCTCGGCCGCGCGCGGGTGGCGCTCGGGCTCGGTGGCTGGCTGGATGGCGCGCGCACAGGGCTAGGGTCTCGGGCTGGTGCTGGTGGTCGTGCGTCCTCTCCCTCGGTCTCTCCCCTTCTCAGTCTCGCTCTCTTGCTCTCTTATCATCTCTCTCTCGCTCGATCTCTCTTTCCCTCCCTCTCGGTTCTCTCTTCTTCTTCTACGAGAGAGAGGAGTTGTTGTTTTTAAAACTGAATGAAAAAATGAGGGGGAGAATTGGCCCGGTTAAAATTTTAAACAATCAGGTGCGACAAAGTCGCACCTGATAGTAATTTTAAACTATCAGATGCGACTAGTCGCACCTGATACTCAAAAGCAAAAAAAAATTTAGCAAAATTTTTTATACTTCGGGTTGACAATCTGGTGCGACTAGTCGCACCCGAAAGTCATTTAGATGCGACTTTTAGGTGCGACTAGTCGCACCTGATAGTCATGCGAATCAGAAAACCAAATTTGTAGTAGTGTCCTTTTATAAATACATAATTTAATTTCGACTAATATTCATTGTTTTATGAATATTAATTTTTTATTTCCTTTCATTTTAAATCAGATATCAAAATCCCATTATTTTTATTTCATTAGACGTCGGATGATAAAATTACCAATATACCCGGCAATTTTAACAACAATTATAACAGATGGCTTAAAACAATAATCGAGTCTCAATTGAGGGGGCAATTATGCATTTTTCAAAGTTTCAGGAGCAACCTGTTATTAACGATGACAAAATAGCGGAGGCAAAGATGTAATTAATTTTTTTTTTTTTTATATAAAGTTGTGGACGGGGATATTTTTGTACGAAAAGAGGACAAAAATCTAATTTTATAAATTTTGAAAGTATGAAGTTCAGTCAAAATATTTAATTAATTTTTTAATCTAGAAAATGAAAATGATATTACTAATTCTTCAGCCTCCCAGATTTATTACGACATGTTCGTCATAAACTCATGTTAATATGTTGATGAATATAACTAAATTTAAAAAATCTATGATGGCGGTGTTGCTATTTTTATGCTCTTACATAACAGTACTACTCAAATTTGAGTAATTTTATTAACAAATATGCATTCAAAAACTATAATATTATCTTAAAATTTATAAATTAATATTTATAATTATCACGTGCATTAGCACGTGTTACATCCTAATATTATAGTAAATTAAAAAAAACTTTTGTTCTCTAAAATGACACATTATTCAATAGGACTGTTTCCACATATTACTGTGATTTTATTTTGTTGTGATTCATACAGCTCCTGATTAAGTAGAACAAAGTTAAAAAAAAAACAAAATGGCCAATTTTTTTCTCTGAACATAGAAATAATCAATCTAACTCAAAGAGATGTCATCTGTTTTCTACTGAACCAGTGACCCGAGTTTTATATTAGAGTTTTATATATATATATATATATATATATATATATATATATATATATATATATATATGAACGTAAAGTCTTGTATTATATAAGTTTATGAATTTATAGTCCCCACGGCTTTATATATATATATATATATATATATATATATATATATATATATATATATATATATATATATATATAAGCCACGGGTATTATAAATTTATGAACTTCTTCATGTTTTTTTTTTTTCTTTCTAAGATTCAAAGAGATTTGGTTATACTCCAAATCCCACTGGAAAGAGGAATATGTTATTCAATTGGGGCAAAGTTAAAAATGAGTATTTTTAATATTATTGCTCATGATTTTTAGTACAATGTATTAAGACTCTTTAATAGTGCATACAAAAATAATAACAAACAACTCTTCGATAGCACCAAAAGCGAAAATTGTTTGGTTGGTGTTTTTTTGGTCGTAGAAGTGGCAAAATTATATTCCATGAGGACGGTCACCGGACAACGGTATTTGGACTTATATGCATAAATACTTATTTGTGAAATGAGATGACGACCTGTTTGGTAGTTAATTCAAACATTTTTTTGTTTTTTGTTTTTTATAATTGTAGTGTAATAAATTTTTACACTTGTTAACTGTTTGGTATAGATTTCATTTTTTTTATTGAGAAAATGAAAAAAAAAACATAACAACTGTTTGGTACATGAATCTGTTATTTAACTAAAAAAATATTTTTAAAAACATCAATAATATAGATATAACTACACAAAACATAAATATGACATTATAATCTAAATTATATATCATCATTTGCTTACATCATAAACATCATGCATAATGACTCCACATACCGTGAGCAATAAAATCTCTAAACTCTGTATGTGAACGTCGAGCTTGTGTAGTTGCGCCTGTGTACGGTGGTCTACCAACTTCTGAGTGTGAAACCCCAGAATTTTTTTTAAATATTGTTGAAATCTTCTTTTTAGTATTTTAGTAGATTTAATATATATGTCTTTTAGTGTGCTTGTGATAAGTATATATACATGTATATAGTATGTGCTTGTGATACTTATATATGATATATTGTGTAATCATATGTATATATAATTGCTACATAGTTACATATGAATATATAATTAGTGAAGAGTTGGTATATTGGGAATATGTATATAATATAGGTTATTTATGTATAAATTATATAGAAGTTATAGATTATATAATATATATGGTTTTTACATGTGTGTTTATATGTAAAGTAATATTTAATATATTAAGATTAGAAGTAGGATTAGGGTTTGGGCTTTTAGGATTTAGGCTTTTAGGGTTTAATTAAGTCTTATATAAACATCCCATCCATTTTTTCACGCTTCTTCTCTGCTCTCCCTCCCTCATTCCTCTCTTTGGAAATTCGTAGCTTTAATTAGGTATGCTTTCTTTTCTATCTGGTTCGGATTCCTTGAAAACGGTTTTTTAAAACACTTTCCCTGGTTTCAAAAAGTATGTTTTGCGTTGATTCTTTTTAGAAAAGTTAGCTTTAGGTGTCTACTATCTAAATCTTTAATCGAAAAATATTTTTATGAAATACAAAATATTTTCCGATTATTTTCAAATCAGTGCACAGACCTGAGACCTATTTCCGATTTTTAGATTTTAAACTCTTACTGTGGATTCAAAAATTATGGTTTTGTGTTGATTTTTTTTGGAAAAGTTAGGTTTAAATGTCTTCTATCTAAAACTTTAAATCGAAAAATATTTTTATGAAATACAAGTGATCAAAATTATGTTTTATACGTACTGGAATTTTTAGAAAACTTTTCTCAGAGTTTTAGTTTTTCACCGAAACCCTAATCACCAAATGTATTTTCGTAATTTCACGTTGAATGTCGTTTCTGAAAATTTCCAGAACCAAAAGTTTGTCTTGAATCTTTTTCTAAGCTGATCCTGGTAGTCTTTTATCCCGATTAGGTTCCAAGTCGTTTTGAGCGTCATTTTCCTTCGACGATCTACGATCGTAACCTTCGATATACAAGTGAGAACAATTTCACTACAACACAGATTAGTTCAAAATTAAGTATGATGTGTAGTAATTCATGTTATAGTTTGTTTAAAGATTTATATGTTTGAGTAAGGTTTTCTTTATTTGATTGTGTGTTTGATTGTAGTAGTTGGATTTTTGTTTGATCGACTATGCACTGTTAAGTTAAAGTAGATTTGAGAATGTACATGTTTTATATTTTTTTTAGTCATGCATTGTATGAGCATATGTTTGAAATTTTTTATGTACATGTCATATCAGTATGAAATGTTATTTTAAAAGTGAAAAGATAAAGATAAGCAAGGGAGTCGTATCGCCTCGAGAGGTATTAAGGAGAAGTTTCCCGGACCGATGCTCTAATGGGGAAATTTCCTCGGGCCGAGGCCCTAATAAGTTTAAAAGATAGAGCGAAGTGTGGGACTTTATAACCCCCACGTCTTCGTATCTAAAGTGTACACTGAAATTGGTACGACTATCCTAGGGGCACCCCGACCTAAAAGTTGATAGAATCAAGAAAAGAAAGATCAAGTCATCAATTAGTTTTAAAATACTAATAACCGGTTCATGCATTGCATTACTCTTTTTTATGAGCTTTATATTACTCTCGCTGAGCGTAAGCTCATCTCTTCGAAAAAATTATACGTCTGTGTTGTAGGTAAACGTCTTACAAGCAACTGAGCAGGGCGGACTAGCGGTGTCGATAGCGAAAGGGTTGGGTCATGGTTTCCATTCACGAAATAAGTCTTCCGTTACAAGTTATTAAGAAATAATTTTTAAATGTTTTTATTTTCATTTACGTTGAAGTTTCAAAGAGTTTTTATATTTTAGTTAAGACTTAGAATATGGATTATGTTTTAGTATTTTTGCCGATATGTTTAGTTTTAAATTCGTATGTTCAATTTTGGTTAAGTACTTCTCATGAAGTGTTCAATATGCAATCTTCATATTTTTCTTAAATGCTTTTGTTTCTTTTTAAGATCTTTAAAATTTTAGTTTGCCTTGATTCGATGTGTTTTTTTTTTAAATTACTCCAAGTTCTCAAAAAGAATTTTCTAAAGTTTAAAAAGTAAGATAAGTAAGACGGTCCGAAAAGTCGTGTCGTCACATTGAGGAACCTTGACTTTCGACTCTTTCAGAACCTTCACCTTCAATATCCTCAATAGGAATATCTTGATTCCATCTTGTAAACAAATGGTCTTCGTTTGCAAACATTTTTATTAAATTATGTAATATTATATGAACTTGTTAATGTAACGGATAACATGACATGGGGTTTAGAATGGGAAACCGGGCTTTTATTACGCCAAAACATCTCTTTATCACGTTGTGTAACGATGAATCCTGTAATTAAAAAGTTCTTCTGGTTTACTCATTTGACTATTTTGTCTAAACTCAAATATGTGATAACATGCGGTGCGATACGGTGACAAAAAACCTGGCTCGTTAGGATATCCGCTATCCACTACATAGCATTGTCCTCCTTGTGGTATTAAAAAATTTGTATTCTCAACCAATAATAAGTCACGCAGTATTCGTGAATATGCCGCTGAACCTTTCCATCCTGCATGGACATACATGAATAGCATGTCAAATGTACAAGCAGCCATCACATTGGTTGTACATGTTCCTTTTCGACCTCGGTAATTGGTCTGTTGTTTAAAAAAAAAGAGATGAAATTTTGAGTTAGATAATTATTTGAGTTAGAAATAAAATTTGGGCTACATTCAATTTATATAATTTTTTTTTTCATATAACTTACTTTAAACAATGGCCAATATTTAGGGTTGTTTGCAATCTTCGGGGGTGTCGTTGTTTAACCGGGATGCTTTATTACATCGGGTGCCAATTGACTTATTGCATCGAGAACATATCCAAAATGTCTGTTAATTATCTCACCGGAGTGATTATATCGGTCCTAAACGGCTCTATTTATGTCCGAATGTGCAAGAACTTTCATAAACATCATGAATGATTCTTCCGGTGATATGTGACCGGATAGGAGCAAATGTCGAATAATGCCAACGATTGCAATGAAGGGTTCCTTGTACATGCAACACATCTCAAACAACGGCTCTTTATTGGGATTATTTAACATATCAAATACATTTTACTTCCACTTTCTAATGCCATTCGTCGGGTTAGCCGTTCAATTCGTTGAGATTCTTAGTGCATTTGTTCTAGTATCCTTCTTCGAATGCGCCTATTACCACGACGAATATGGGCATCTAAGATAATTATTTTGTCATCATCACTTGAATCCATTATCTACATGAAATCATATAAGTTATAAGTTAACAGCTTTGCACAAATAAGAGGTTATCTTCCATATAAATCCATTATTATTCATACAATGCTTTGTACACAAATTAAAGGTCAACATCTCTGCACAAATACATACTTAACGTTTTGATAAAAAAAAAAAAAAAAAATCAGCAATTTTGATAAAAAGAACTCAACATTTTAAGAGAATTCAAACTTAACAAAGTCAAACATAGCATACTAAAAAAATCCTCAGCAAAATATATTAAAAGAATTCAACAAAGTGTACTTAAATTCAAACATCAACATAAAGAAACGCATAGTCTCTAATCATCATGTAAGCCCTTGAGAAAATGTAAAGTCAGCTCAAGAATGAAATACGCAAGTCCTTTGATTTCACGAGCTCCATCATGAATTCACTGTATTGTTTGCAAGAAAGCAACTCTTGATGCTCTGTAAGTTTTTACACACATTGTTTCAAAACGAGCTCATCCCTAGTCATCGAGTCTTCTTGTATAGACATTCTCCTTGCTTCTTTCTCCTCCAAAAATGTGATCAACCGATCACTTGTGTAACGTTCAGTTTCAGTTTGTGATTCAATGGCTACTTGCCACATGCCTTTACCGCTCATGGGAGACTTTCTCTTTTTTTGCAGTGGATTTTCCATCGATTTTTTCCCAACCTCTAGGATCTCATCAGATGACTCCCTAACCTCCTCCACAGTAGGTGCACTTCCGGCAGTCAATACACATGGGACCTTTTCCATTACCTTAGCAGTTGCCGCAGCTTTGCCAACGGCGGCTACCTCGAGTGGTCCCATCGCTAATACACCGGTGGCCGACTTACTAGCAAATATCTCCTTAAGTTTATCGTAGTGGGCCAATCCCGTTCTCTTAAACTGTTTCGCATAGGATATTTCTGTAAATATAGAGTAGACGGTAAACATGACAAAACATATATGAAAGAGTCAATAAAGAGTTTTTTTTTTTTTAAATAAAAAAGAGTCCATAAAGAGTTTCTACCTTAATATATGTTTCTCAAACTTCATCATCATCGGTCACCGTATTTGTTGATGTATCTCATCCTAACCCAGTGGCTTCGGTAAGTCCTTGGAAGATCTTCGTAGCACTTTTTAGTCGGTGCCACGTTTGCTTGAGACGGTCTTGCCTATATGCCTTACGAAATTTAGCTATCATCTCCAACTCAATTTTCATCCAATTTCTTTTATCCAATTGAGACGGCCCCATATGCCGTTTAACCTCTTGGTAACAAAGATCAATGAAAAATGTCTCGGCATCTTCAGGCCAATGAGCACCGTCATCCATTGTTCAAAAAACTGAATTTTACAAGAGATAAACCCTCAAACTCGATCATAAGAAAAAAAAAAATTACACGCTCAAACACAAAACCAAGCATCATCAAACACACAAATAAAATTCAACAAACAAAAATATCCCACAAATAAGCAAACAAACAAATAAATCATACACAAATAAAATTCAACAAACCAAAATATCCCACAAATAAGCAAACAAACAAATAAAAATGAACAAACAAATTGCACACAAATAAAAATCAGCAACAAATCGCACACGTTTGGACTCTCGAAGAGCCAGTGATATAAAAAAACTGTACAATGGGTCAATCTGAGAGTCTTGAAACATCTTTTTGTATTTCTAAGAATGAAATACGAATGTCTCATGATCAAAATACAAAGATCAGAATTTATTAAATACAGAGTTTAATAATATCACATAATACCAAAATCCATACTACAAACCTTAGAAAATAAACAGAAGATATATCACAGATTTTTTTTTTCTTTCTTCTCAAATTTCAAAAATAAATCGCAAAGAAGAGAGCCTACCGGAGAGATCGAGATGGCCAAGCTGAGAAGGACACCGGCGAGCCACATAAAGAAGTAGTACATATGTATCTGTATTTGATACACAGCGAATGTAAAAATAGTATCAGACTCGTTCCCATGAAATATGGGGATTCTTATATTCTTAGATATAAGATTTGAAGTATTAGGACGACACCATGTGAAATATTCAATAATACTATTATGAATAGTTGGTAGTATCATTCTAGTTGCTCCTAATATTAGGAGTTTTATTTTATGTAAGTAAGTATTGTGTATAATATATGGAAAAGATTCCTGGTAAAGATATGGAAAAGATTCCTGGTAATGCTATTATTGTTGCAGCTCCTGTAAAATTATTATTATTATTATTATTATTATTATTATTATTATTATTATTATTATCATTCGTTTTCCTTTTTTTCGTATTCCGTTATCATAACCAAATTTGTGGAGTAGCATGAAAATATTAAAAAAAAACAAACAGTATACCTCGCGCGTTACTACGGAAGTAAATAATATATTTTAATCATGAGAAAAAAATATATAGAGACATGTTCATAAATATATAATTTTGAAAAAAATGTATTTAAAGCTTTTTGAAGATATTTTTATTTTTGTGATAAAAAAAAATCGATATGGATGAACACTACTTGTGTTTAGAGTCCAATCGCTTATTTAAAATAAATAAATAAAAACTTTTCTTAAAAAAAATTCTAAAAAAAAAATAACACAAGTATTTATAATATAATGCCTTTACTGATTTGTTGGTTCCTTGTCGTTTTTATGCATTCCCTCTAACGTCGTTTGATGAATCTTATGCCGTTTATTAAACGGCACAACTCCACACGTTGAAAGACGTTACGTTGCTGCTTTCGTGATGAACTCATCCGCGCTCGAGCTTCTCGAGGGAAAATCTCCGACCGAACGACGCGCGTTCGCCGGAGTACTATCGGCGTGCGGTGACGCCGGCAAGGTCGAAAAGGGTTTGGAGATATTCAAGTCGATGAGCGAGAAGTTCGGCGTGGACCCGAAACCAAACCGTTTAAACGGCATGATCGAACTTTTGGTTCGGTGGGGAAAGCTAAGAGAAGCTAAGATATTCCATTCTCGGCGCTTGTAGGTCTAGTTTGGATCCCGAGCTCGGCAAAGAAATGGCCGAAAGGCTCATCGAGTTAGACCCAGAAAACCCAATGCCGTATGTTGTGTTGTCAGACATTTATGCCGAGTTAGAAAGGTGGCGAGACGTGGAAATGATCGCAAATATGATGGATCATAGACGGCACAGAAAAGTCCCCGGCTCGAGTTTATTAGAAGTTGTTCAATGAAAGTAGATGCATTACTATTTATTTTAGAGGTAATAGCGGCATAAATATGTGACCTAAAGAAGAACATTTGGAAGGTCCAGATTTAACAAACGTTAAAAATAATAAAATAAAAAATTTCCAAAAAATTAATTATCTTTCGCCGGCAACGGAAAATTATTGTTGACAGTGACGAAGTTCATCCTCTGATGAAGACCTTTTAAGAGAAGACTTTCTCGCAGTCGGTTCCGAAGAAGTTTCAAGAAAAGAGGGTCTTGTAGAGATGGTTATTCATACATGTTCATGCTTCGATTTAGTGTCCTAAGAACAACTTCAACCCATCCATTATATTTGGTGTTGAAATCACACAACTTTTGTGTTGATTTAGCGCCAAACCCAATTATTTTCCAACTCAAACCACAATACCAAATTTCACACTAAAAATATTATTCTCCATTAT
>NC_142758.1:45275537-45325537 GCF_054948205.1 Urtica dioica subsp. dioica | reverse complement strand
GAGAAAAACATAAGAATTCTTACATGAACATACTAAAATTCTCTGAAAAGATCGGGATATCGTGTTTTCATGTCTTCTTCCCGTTCCCAAGTAGCTTCTTCTATCTTATGATTCCGCCATAGCACTTTTACCAAAGGAATCACCTTGTTCCTCAAAACTTTCTCTTCACGATCGAGAATCTGGACAGGTTTCTCTTCATACGTCAAGTCTTCGTGAACTTCGATGGGCTCTTGGATTAAGTCGTGCGTTGGGTCAGGTAGGTACTTCTTGAGCATCGAGACATGAAACACATTGTGCACCAATGCTAACTCGGGATTCAGGGCTAGACGGTAGGCTACTTTTCCGATTCTTTCTATGATCTCGAAAGGACCAATGTACCTCGGGCTCAACTTTCCCTTCTTGCCGAACCTCATCACACCCTTGAGAGGTGCTACCTTCAAGAACACCAAATCTCCGACTTGAAATTCCAAAGGTCGTCTTCTCTTATCGGCGTAACTTTTCTGTCGACTTTGGGCAGTTCCCATTCGATCACGAGTTTTCTTGATAGCCTCTGTTGTGTCTCGGATAAAATCTATTTTCTCGAGATTATTTTCTCCCGCTTCAAACCAGTGAATTGGAGATCAGCACTTTCTCCCATAGAGAGCTTCATACGGTGCAACGCCGATTGAGGCTTGGTAGCTGTTGTTGTATGAGAATTCAATAAGTGGCAGCCTCTTACTCCAACTCCCACCAAAATCCATGATACATGCCCTTAGCATATCCTCTAGGGTCTGAATCGTCCTCTCGGATTGGCCATCCGTTTGGGGGTGAAAAGCGGTGCTAAACTTCAGTTGCGATCCCAGCGACTTTTGCACGCACCTCCAGAAGTTAGAAGTGAAACGACCATCGCGATCAGAGATGATGGATAGAGGAACGCCGTGCAGTCTCACCACGTGATTCACGTATAACTCAGCCAACTTCTCCACGGAGTACGTGACCTTCATCGGGATGAACCTAGCAGACTTGGTCAAACGGTCCACCACTACCCATATAGCATCATTACCCTCAACCGTCTTAGGTAATCCAACCATAAAATCCATTGTGATTTGTTCCCACTTCCATTCAAGAACTTCGATTGGCTGTAATTCTCCAGCTGGTCGTTGATGTTCGGCTTTCACTTTCTGGCAGGTAAGACATTTACTAACAAACTTTGCAACGTCACCCTTCATTCCGTTCCACCAAAAGTGTTCTCGGAGGTCTTGATACATCTTCGTGGAACCTGGGTGAACTGAATACGGTGTCTCATGTGCTTCGGTAAGAATTTGCCTTCGTAACTCATCTTCGTTGGGTACACAAATCCGTCCATCGAAAAAGAGTACACCATTCTCCGAAATGGAAAATTTTGACTCTTGGCTTTCCAACGCATCGTCCTTCAACTTTGACATCTCCGGATCACGCATTTGCGCTTCCTTGATCCTCTCAAAAAGATCTGACTGTAAGGTCATATTGGCTAATCCTTGTGTGATAATTTCAACCCCTAAATTGTTGATTTCATTAGTGAGTTGAGGAGATAAAGCTCGCATCATCGATAGACTAGCCTCACCCTTCCTACTTAAGGCATCTGCTACCACGTTTGCCTTTCCGGGGTGGTAATGGATACCACAGTCGTAGTCCTTAACCAATTCTAGCCACCTTCTTTGCCTCATATTCAACTCCTTTTGAGTGAAAATATACTTTAAGCTCTTATGATCGGTAAATATCTCACACCGAACACCATACAGGTAGTGTCTCCAAATCTTGAGGGCAAAAACCACTGCGGCTAACTCCAAATCATGAGTAGGATAATTCCTCTCGTGATTTTTGAGTTGTCGTGACGCATAAGCCACTACTTTGCCGTTTTGCATTAACACAGCACCAAGACCTGTCTTTGACGCGTCGCTGTAAATAGACAAAGGTTCTCCACTTTCAGGGACTATAAGTATTGGCGCGCTGGTGAGTCTTCTCTTCAACTCGTGAAAACTCTCTTCACACTTCTCGGTCCACTCATACTTCTTATCTTTCTTCGTGAGGGCGGTGAGTGGAGCAGCTAATGTAGAAAACCCTTCAACAAATCTTCTATAGTAGCCTGCTAAACCGAGAAAACTCCTGATCTCTGTCACACTTCGAGGCGGTTTCCAATCATTGACGGATTCTATCTTGGAAGGATCAACGGAGATCCCATCCTTAGAAACCACGTGACCAAGGAAATGCACCTTATCCAGCCAAAATTTGCACTTCGAGAATTTGGCATATAGTTGATGTCGTCTCAAAGTCTGTAGTGCAACTCGCAGGTGTTCTTCGTGATCTTCGACACTCTTAGAGTAAATCAGAATGTCATCAATGAAGACTATTACAATTTATCCAAGACGTCGCTAAAGATCCTATTCATCATATCCATGAAGGCTGTTGGGGCGTTAGTTAGTCCAAAAGGCATGACCGTGAACTCGTAATGACCGTAGCGGGTGCGAAAAGCAGTCTTTGGAATGTCGTCCTCTTTGACTCGTAATTGATGATAGCCGGATCGCAAGTCAATCTTCGAAAATACTTTTGCTCCCTTGAGTTGGTCAAACAAGTCATCAATCCTAGGAAGCGGATACTTGTTCTTGACGGTGACCTTGTTAAGCTCTCTGTAGTCGATGCACATACAGAAAGATCCATCCTTCTTCTTCACGAATAAAACCGGTGCTCCCCATGGTGAATGACTTGGGCGGATGAATCCTTTATCCAACAACTCTTGAAGTTGTGTTTGTAGCTCCTTGAGTTCAGCTGGCGCCATTCGATAGGGTGACTTAGAGATCGGTCCCGTACCAGGTAGTAATTCAATCCCAAAAGAAATCTCACGCTCTGGAGCTAAACCTGGTAATTCTTCGGGAAAAACATCTACATAATCTCTCACCACTGGCACGTCGTTAGGAGTTGCTTCTACATCCTTAGTCTTGTCCACTACCGACGCTAGGAATCCATAACACCCTTTACTCATCAATCTTCTAGCTTGTAATGCTGACACCAACATCTTAGATTTCTTGAGTGACCTTCCTTCAAAGGTAAACCCTCTTCCCGTTACCGGTTTGAAGATTACTCTTTTTCGGCGACAATCGATCATTGCATTATTCTCGCCTAAGAAGTCCATACCCAAGATGGCATCAAAGTCTTTCATTTCTAAGACAATGAAATCGATCCTTAACTCATGACCACCAATTATTATCGGTACTCTTTTTAAACAGTACTCTGATAATAGCACATCGCCAGACGGTAATGCCGTCCTGAAAACCTTCCTAGTTTTCACTACACTATCGCCTAATTTCCTAGCCAGTTCTAACGAAATAAAACAATGTGTAGCACCAGAGTCAAACAATACTAAAGCGTCAAAATGAGCTATAGGAAGCTGACCTGCTACCACATTCGAAGAGTTGGCTAGAGCATCAGCGTTGGTGTAGGCGTAGATGCGGGCTTGTTGTGGTGGTGGAACTTGGGTGGTTGGAGGTGCTTCTAAACGACCTTGGGAAATCTGTGGCCCTTCGATGCAGCTTGCATGAAGTTAAGTCGTCCATTTGGGTTGTGCTGCTGATATTGTCCATTCTGAGAGGAAAATGATTTCGGACAATCCTTGAGAAAGTGTCCAGGCTGACCACACTTGAAACAAGTCATGGTTCCCTTCTGGCACTCTCCAGGATGCATCTTCCCACAAGTCTTGCATACTGGAAAGGTCGTTCCCTCTACCTTGACCTTGTTGTTGGCGTTGCCACCATTTCCAGGATGACTTCTCTTCTTTCCATTCCCATTCCATTGGGGTTGTGCCTTGAAGCCTTGACGGTTATGGTTAGGCAGGGGATTTCCTGATTGGTTTGGCTTCCTGTTGTCAGGTCCTCTGCTTTGACCTTTCTCATCTTTTCGAGCCTTGTAAAACTGAGCTCGTTCCTCCTTTACTTGGATCAAGTGGTATTCAGCTCGCATGGCACGTTCGAGGCAGTCGGCGACGGTGGTAGGTGGCTGACTTCCACTATCAATGGCTAAGGCCAATTCCGGTCGGAACATTCCCATCATCCTCCTAACTCTTTATGTCTCTGTTGGAACCAAGTGAGGACACAGTCTGGCCAATTGATTGAACTTACTAACAGCTTCAGTCACCGTCATCGTCCCTTGCTTCAGCTCCGCAAACTCTTTCTGCTGAGTGTTCATCGCTCGCATGTTGAAATACTTACTCTTGAACTCCTCGATGAAGTCTTCCCAAGACATAGCACGTGTGTCTCTTATAGCAGCAACTGTCTCCCACCAGTATCGTGCATCCTTCTTCAGAACAAAAGACGCACATATGACTTTCTCAATTTCCGAGATATTCATGAAGTTGAAGATCTTCTTCATCTCTGACATCCACTCATCAGCCACTAAAGGATCAGTGGAACCTTCAAAATCTGGAGCTCTCATCCTCCTAAACCTTTCGAAAAGATCATCAGCCACAACAACTTGGCCCATCTGAGGTACACCCTGAGGAGGTACTGGTGGTGCTTCTTGATCCTCTCCCATATTTCCATTCACTTGGGGGAGGTGGTTTCTCAACTCTTGTATCTCCACTTCTTGGGCTTCGATACGTTGTAGCAATGCAGTGACGAGTACCGCAAGCTCGGGTTGGGCCGCTGGCTGAGGTGCGGGGGCTGGACCGTCGGGATTCACTGCTGCTCCTTGTTGTGCGGGAAACGGAGCGGCATGATGAGCATCTTGCATTGGGACATCAGCGGCAACTCTGCCTCTTCCCCTACCTCGGCCTCGTGGCCTACCTCTGCCTTGTCCACGAGCAGCTTGAACGTTTTCCATCTAAGATTTCGAAGACATTTTCGCGATTAGGGTTTTTGCCTACTATAACTATTAGAATTGGTTATAGAAAAGACTTAACATGCAAAACATCCTCATACAAAGAACTTTATGAAACTATTAAGATAATAGTAACTTAAACATATAATCCAAATTCGAAAGTGATACTCAAAACAAAAAAAAAAACAAAACTAAAACCTCACAAAAAAAAATAAAATAAAAGGTATTTCAAACTTTAAGGAAAGACAAATAAAACCAAAAATCCTAGAATAGCAAGAAGAATTTAATCCTCGACTGGATCATCCTCAGAAGGATCTTCCTCCGATTCTTCCTCTACCGGGTCCATATTGGAATCGCCCTCTGGAGGTAGGTCATCGTCGACGAGCTCCATATAATGCTTAATGTATCTATTAAACTCTTCGAAAGTTATTCCAGGCGCGGGTTCATAGGTGCAATACTTCCCTTCCTGTTTTTCAAAATCAGAAAGCCCATTCCAGTACACACTAATCGCGTCTTCATCATCCAAAAGAAAAGGAACGTGGGATAGCATGTCAGAGGTTCGATTATGGTACTCCTTTGCAGTCTCCCTATCTTTCATCTTCCATGACCTCAAAACATGACGATAACGCCTTCTTTCCATTTTCGCACGCCAGCCCTTATTGGTGAAATTTCGTATAACCCTATCCTTCATGTACTCCCATCCAGCTCCGGGGTGATCCCTTAGCTTTTCTTGCCAATACTCCAATACCTTCCAGTGGACCTTTAGTTGTGCAAAGGAAACTTGCAATCTCTCTGGAACTTGCAACACCTTAAAACGGATGTCTATGTTATTGCACCATTCTTGTGTGCCGACGATATCTGTCATTGCGCTGCTAAGAACTGGAGGATTTGTCTCTAAGAATTTGATCATGAGGTCACCATCCGCAATGCGGCTCTGGCTTTCCGCGATCACGTGTTTTGTTACTTCAACGTCCATCTAACAAAGAAGAAAGAGAAAAGCTAAACATACAACATAATAAAACAAAATTAACTTACTTGAGTAGGGGGAAGCCGTGCGATCGATAGCGAAGAGAGGTCGTAGGTTCGTTGCTCTGATACCAACTGTGACGACCCGACTTTTCGGACCGTCTTACTTATCTTACTTTTTAAAACTTAAGAAAATTTGAGGTAAATTTTTTTTTTTTTTAAACATAACTTAAAATATAAAGTTTGAAAACTCGTAACCTAAAAATAAATTTTCATTTAAACTTGATGAACAAAAACAACCAAAAAGTCGAAGTTGCATAATGGAAATTTAAAACCAACAAAATACCATCGTAAAATAAATTCCATAAATAAAGTCGTAACCTTTAACGAAATTGAAAAACATAACTGAAACCATGAACAATAAAACCTTGGGTTTGGATTATTGAAAAACTGAAAGCAAAGCGGAAGTCTTTTATTTTCGAAAACGGCAACCATAACCCAACCCTCTTGCTATCGCCGCCGCTGATCCACCCTTCTCACTTGTTCATATGTTGTTTACCTACAACACAGACGTATATACATAGAGTGAGCTAACGCTCAGCGAGAATAACTATAACTCACAAAACATAAGCAATAAAAAATAAAATGCATGAACCGGTTATTCGTATTAACTGTGACATGAGAATACCCTATTAAAAGTCTATCGTATTTTAGTTCGGGGGTCCCCTAGAGTAGCCGTACCGATTTCAGTGTACACTTTGGTAACGAACCATGGGGCTGCGACCTCCCATAGTACGCCCCGTCACATACATAAACATATGAGGAACTCTCTATGTGAGCCCGTAGTTCGGCTCGAGAAATTCCTCTAGGTACCTCCGTAATTCGAGGCGGTACGACTCTCTTGCTTACTTAACTTATTAATCGTGTTTATTACGTTAAAAGCATGAGTGACATAAGATAAAAACATACATGATAACATAGCTAGAAACATAAGACGTGTTATAGATATTCTAACACACAGCATAAGATAATAACATAAACTCACATATCGTCATATCATATCATAACAAGCACATTCCGAACAAACACGCACACACAAAAATTCACACAATAAATAAATACTTCATATCACATAATACGTATTATATATATATATATATATATATATATATATATATATATATATATATATATATATTTTTAACTAATCCGTGTTGCAGTGAGATTATTCTCACCTGGATATCGGAATTACGATCGAAGACCGTCGAAGGAAAATGATGCTCTTAATGACTCGAAACCTAAACGGAAAAGGTTGACTATTACTTATCAGGTAAGAAAAGGATTTAATACATGACTTAGTTTCTGGAAATTTTCAGAAACGAGATCCTACGTGAAATTACTAAAATACCCTTGGCTAATAGAGTTTCAGAGAAAACTGAAACTCTGGAAAAACTTTTGTAAAAAAATCAAGTGCGTATAAAATATAATTTTAAGCACTTTTTGTAAAGGCATCACGGCCAAAATAATATTTTAACTATTTATTAAAAATAAAAGAAGTACTAAGATCTAACTTTAAAGTTTTTGTCAAAAACTGTCTGCGCACCGTTTTGAAAATAATCAGAAAATATTCAGTATTTGATAAAAATATTTTTCGATTAAAGGTTTAGATAGAAGAAATTTTAACCTAAAGTTTCCAAAAAGAATCAACGCAAAACCAAATTTGTTGATTCCAAAGTAAGCGTTTAAAGTCTGAAAATCGGGAATAGGTCTCAGGTCTGTGCACTGATTTGAAAATAATCGAAAAATATTCTGTATTTCATAAAAATATTTTTCGATTGAAGCTTTAGATAGAAGACACTTAAAACTAACTTTTCCAAAAAGAATCAACGTAAAAATTTTTTTTTTGAAACTAGTACAAGCGTTTTAAGAAACCGTTTTTAGGGAATCCGAACCAGAGAGAAGAGAAAGCATACCTATTAGGAACTACGAATTTTTTCAAACCAAAGAGGAATGGGGGAGAGAGAGCAGAGAAGAAGCGTTAAAAAAAAGAGGAGGGATGCTTAAATAGGGTTTAAATAAACCCTAAAAGCCCAAAGCATAAAGCCCAAATCCTAATCCTACTTATTTTCTAAAAAAAATAATAATAATAATTATTACTTTTATAAGTTTTATTATAAAGTAACCATCAGTATGCGTCATATTATATGTTTCCACGTAATATATTGTATGTATATATTATTTACTATATATATATTATAATATATATATATATATATATATATATATTACGTAATATGTTTATATACCTATTATGTTACGTATATATATCACTTAGGTATAAGATCATTAATTCATAACGATAATATATATATATATATATATATATATATATGACAATATAAGAAAATTATGTATATTTATACACACATGATTTATTTATAATATATATAAATTATATATATTATATTCATATTTTGTAATCTAAAAGTATATTAATTTTAAAAAAATACACTAAAGCTACCACATAAACAAATCATTCACTACTAATTTTAAAAAAAAACTAACGTAACTCGAACACAAAAATTTTAGCTTTTTAATTAAGCTAAAAAATTTGGGATTTCACATGAATGAAATTGAGACGATAATTATAAACACACGACTAGATGTGGTGATAGATTCTACGGTCAATACCAGTATAGCCTAGGTAGGCAGAGCCTTTGAACCTTCCTTCAGAAAAATATGCCATCTTTACTGACTACTCAGTAGACACGTTGTCCTTGAACTGTTAGTCGTTTTGTATAAACGATAAACATATCCCCCACTGATATCTCCCTGACACAGGTTCAGTTCTCATGGTTATGTTCATTATGGCCCTGAACATTCGCCTGGTTCTACAAGAGTTTCTAAATAATTAAGCCCAATTTATTCTCTTTCGAAGCGGCCCCACTTCTCTCTCACATAGGTGATTCTTTTATGCATTACTCATTCGGAATCTCAGATATCCGATCTCATAGAATCATTAAAAACTCAAAGTTTAACCTCGTACGGGTGTCACTGTTTAATATAGGAATATGACTTGGGGTTTTCCCCCACAGTGACCTCTCATAGCCTTTGACAATTAGGTTTTCCCTTTGAACCAAGATCTTGGGATCTCCAGTCATCATGGTTGGGTTTCATTTGCCTTGGCTTTATTTTCCATGGGCTTTAGCCCCATTCCTTTAGATGTCTTCTCTACTTGGTCCCTGTTTAACCCTTTAGTTAGTGGATCCGCAATATTCTCTTTGGACCTAACATAGTCAATACTAATGACTCCAGATGAGAGAACTTGTCCAATGGTATTATGTCGTCGACGGATATGTCTAGACTTACCATTATACATCACATTATGTGCCCTACCAATAGCAGATTGGTTATCACAATATACACATATTGCAGGCACAGGTTTTGTCCAATTAGGAATATCCTCCACAAAGTTCCTTAGCCATTCAGCTTCTTCTCCACATTTATCCAATGCAACAAACTCAGATTCCATCGTGGATCTCGTTATCACAGTTTGTTTGGAGGATTTCCAAGATATGGCCGCACCTCCCAGAGTGAATACATATCCACTCGTTGCTTTCGAATCTTGAATATCAGATATCCAACTCGCATCAGTGAAACCTTCAATTACTTCAGGATATCTAGTGTAGTGTATACCATAATCACGAGTGAATCGTAAGTATCTCATTACTCTTACGATTGCTTTCCAGTGTTCAGCACTTGGATTACTCGTATATCGAGCTAGTCTACTCACGGTGTAGGCTAGATCCTGTCTCGTGCAACTCATCAAGTACATGAGACGGCCTATCACCCTCGCATATTCAATTTGAGAGATGCTTTCACCCTTATTCTTAGACAAGTGTCGACTAATGTCTATGGGAGTTCTCGAGATTCCAGAATCGTCCTTCCCAAACTTGTCTAGAATTTTATCAACATAGTGTGTATGATCCAGTACAATCCCATTGGGTGTTCGGGTAATCTTGATCCCCATAATTACATCAGCAATTCCCAGATCTTTCATATCGAACCTTGAGTTCAATATATCTTTTGTGGATTGGACCATACGATCATTACTTCCCACTATGAGCATGTCATCTACATATAAACACAGAATCACATATCCATGTTCAGTGGTTTTAATGTACACACATTTGTCACACTCATTGATCTTAAATCCATTTGACATCATAACGTTGTCGAATTTCTCATGCCATTGCTTTGGGGCTTTTTTAAGGCCATAAAGTGACTTGACTAGTTTACAGACTTTCTTTTCTTGTCCAGGTGCAATACAACCCTCACGTTGATTCATATAGATCTCTTCTTCAAGATCTCCATTAAGAAAGGCAGTTTTTACATCCATTTGATGAATTTCAAGATTGCGTAATACAGCAACTGCAATTATCAATCTAATAGAAGTTATTCTCGTCACGAGAGAATAAGTATCAAAGTAATCAACACCCTCTTGTTGTTTATACCCTTTGATTACCAGTCGTGCCTTATATTTATCAATTGAGCCATCGGCTTTCATCTTCCTCATAAAGATTCACTTAGATCCAAGCGTTTTACTTCCAGGAGGAAGATCAACCAACTCCCAAGTGTGGTTTTGCATGATAGAGTCTATTTCACTTCTTATGGCTTCTTTCCATAAGTGACCCTCAACAGAGTTCACTGCCTCTTTATAATTTAGAGGTGGAGCCTCCAACATATAGGTGAAAAAATCAGAACCAAAAGATTTTTCTACCCTCGCTCGCTTGCTTCGTCTAAGTCCATCAGACTCTATCTCTTCTTCGGACTCTTCATCATTATCTTGAGTTATTTCCTCAATATCCTCAAGCAATTGGTTTGATGAACTCGGTTCAACTTCCTTAGACTTATAAGGAAATACATGTTCAAAGAACGAAGCATTTTTAGATTCCATAATCGAATCGTTATGCATATCGGGGTTTTTCGAGTCATACACAAGGAATCTATATGCATTACTATGGTGTGACTACCCAATGAAGATACAATCTACAATTTTTGGTCATATCTTCATTTTCTTTGGAGCGGGAGCCATTACTTTGGCCAAACACCCCCACATTCGCAAGTATTTATTGGAAGGTCTCTTTCCTATAAATAGCTCAGACGGAGACTTATCCTCCTTCTTCCGGGGTATCTTGTTCAGAAGGTAATTTGCAAACAAGATCGCTTCCCCCCACATTTCTTGGGGTAACCCAGAACTTAACAACATCGCATTCATCATCTCATTGAGAGTGCGATTCTTAGTTCGGCAATGCCGTTTGATTGAGGAGAATAAGGTGGAGTGACTTCGTGAATAATTCCATGTTGTGCACTAAAGGCACCAAATGGTTCAACATATTCACCTCCTCGATCACTTCGCACTTTCTTAATCTTCTTATTAAGTTGATTCTCAACTTCTAATTTGTATATGGCAAATTTCTCAATTGCTTCATCTTTGCTTTTAAGCAAATATACATAACAATATTTTGTACAATCGTCAATAAAAGTCACTAAATATTTATTACCACCTCTCGTGGGCATGAACTTTAAATCACATAAATCGGTATGGATTAAGTCGAGAGATTCATTACTTCTTTCAACACTATGAAATGATGTTCTCGTTAGTTTTGCTTCAACACAAATTTCACATTTATGATTTGAGTCAATATTAAACTTTGGAATACACTCAAAATTAATCAATTTTCTCAGTATGTCATAATTTACATGACCTAGTCTACCATGCCATAAATTAGACGACTCAATCATATAAGCGGAAGAAGAAGTTTTATTCATTTTTTTGGCCTTGATGGCCATTACATTCATTTTGACCATGTCATTCTTGACATAGCCCTTGCCCACATACATTCCATTTTTAGACAATACAAGTTTTTGAGACTCTAACACCATCCTAAATCCATGGTTATCCAGCACAGTCCCAGAGATAAGATTCTTCCGCATATCAGGCACGTAGAGAACTTTGGTGAGCATCATCTCCTTCCCAGATGTCATCTTCAAAAAGACTTCACCTTCCCCCTTGACTTCAGAGGTGGCAGAGTTGCCCATGAACAATTTTTCTCCATCTCCTAGCAACTCAAGGGTGGAGAAGGAGTTCTTGTCGGCGCAGATGTGGCGGGTTGCTCCAGTGTCCAGCCACCATTCCTTCGGGTTCGAGTCAATCATGTTGACCTCGGAGACCACAGCGACGAGGAGGTCATTATCATTCTCCACGACATTGGCCTCTTTCTTCTTCTTTGACTTTCTACAATCTGCAGCTCGGTGACCAACTTTGTCGCAATTGTAGCATTTACCAACAATCTTTTGTTGGTACTTCTTCTTGAACGTCCCCCCCTTGACTCCAAGCTTGTGGGCGTGCTTCTTCCCCTTCGAGTTCTCGCCATGTTCGACGACATTGGCTCGCTCGGAGACGGTTCTCAGTCTTTTATCGGAGCCACGGTTGTCTTCCTTAATTCGGAGGCGAACAACCAAGTCCTCAAGACTCATCTCCTTTCGCTTGTACTTGATGTAGTTCTTGAACTCCTTCCACCCCGGTGGAAATTTCTCTATTACGGAGGCAACTTGGAAAGACTCGCTAATGGTCATTCCTTCGGCTTGAATCTTGTGAAAAATGAGTTGAAGCTCTTGCACTTGACTCAAAACGGTCTGTCAATTAGTTAGTCTGACTTGTCATAATGATTCAATTATATATATATTTTATATAAATTAGATACCTTCCAACCCTTTTGATTCCTTTAAAATATTTGTTTTGTAACTATGAATTTTAATTTTCTTTAGTGTTCTAACTTTAAATTATATTTTGACTATATTGTAGTTTTTAATTTCAAGTGGTTAGTTTTAATTTTTTTTCTTTTTTATTTCTAAACTGGGTTCACGAGTATTGAAATTTCACACCTGCTACCAAACGGGTATTACCCGCTATCCGGCCCGTTTGAAAAAATCTCAAACGTGTTAACGAGTATTTTTTCTAACGAGTACGAATACCGGTATAGATGCACCCATTCATACCCGTACCTGTTTTCATTCTTATACACGTTGAAACTCCCAATTTATGTTTACCCAAAGAGAAACCTATTACTAAAAAAAAGAGAAATTTTTTAAAAACAAAGTTGCCGTTTTGTAAGAGAAATTCGAATTTTGATCTACATAGTTGACATGACTTATAAATCTTAAGCACATTGAAGACAAAGACAAGGATAAAGATACATTACATAACTTCAACTTATGAAGAAATTGCCAATACATTACATAACTTCAACTTATGAAGAAATTGCCAATCTTTTTCATTGTTGAATAAAAACTCTAGCATTAGTTTTCTTTCAAACAAAATCACAAACCAAACAAAAAAAACAAGCCCATATAATTTCTTAAAACACAATCTATATCAAATGAAAACAGAGTCGCTATTTCAATATATATAGAATCTATATAGTCTTAGGTGCAACTGGTAACAATGGAAAGCTTATTATTTTCTATAGCCATTTTGTTGCGAACAAAGCGACGAAACCCCTTCTGCAAGGAAACCGCCGCAAAAGGCTTCAATCCCTGCGACATCGGGAACTTTGTCCAGCGATTCGTCAACACGCGCTCCAAATCCACGGCCATTAGAGCAAAACCCTCGACTTTTGTGTGACATTTGAGGTTTGATTTCGAAACCGGAAATTCCGAGTACGAAGTCGTTCTCAGCCTGCACTCAAACAGCTCTTCTCCCCAGAAATCCCCCTTTTGAATTCAAGTCATCGAAGAAGTCTCATTCTCGAGGCTCCACAAGATGCTTTGTGTCACAAGCAACAAGAAATCAACGGGCTCTTCTTTACGAATCACATAGCTCTTCTCTGCGTATACCGTCGGCTTTGTGTATATGCATATAATCTGGTACATGTGATCGTCCATGTTTTCTAAAATCGGAACCTAAAAAATAAGAAAGAAGAAGATTATTAAGGTAACGCTTAGTTGACCACTTAACCAAGAAACAGAGAAAATAAAAACAATAAAGAAAAAAACCTTTTTCAAGATTGGGAAGCAGAGGAATTTCTAGATTGACAATTCAAGTTCGGTGGGAAGAATTGACATGAGATTTTCAACGTCAATGTCTTTTCCTTCAGACAATCTCAGTCCTACATATCGTAAGATCTTCTTCTTCTTGTCGGCCTCAATCTCATTTTTTTTAATCCAAAGCTCAGTGTTTCTGTCGCGTCTCTTCACATTCATAATCTTGGTCACCCACGACGAAAAGCTCTGATAAAAAGTTTCCATATAAATGAGCGATTATAACGTTCTTGTAATTAATGGTAAAAAGAAGAAATTTGGATAAATTAAGTTAATATCCACAATTTTTATACAAAAAAGGAAACTAGCTCACTTCGACTTTCAAAATTAATGCTTAGCCAACCTTCAGTAAATATAAGGTAAATAGTCTCATACTTGTTGTATTTACATATTTTATTTTCCTTTTTGTTGTTGCAGTTAAGCTTTTTGACCGTGTAAATGATAGTTAATGACTATTTATCAAAAACTTACTAAAAGTTGACTAAATAGAAAACAAGATATGTAAATAATACTATATATCTAATGCACCTGTTTTTATAACTTCAATAAATACTTATTCCGTCTCAAGATCAAGTCTAAAAAACTGCATGACTTGTGATCCAAACCATCATTTTTAATGAACTTGGTATCTACACAAAAGTATTTACAGACGATTTTATTTAAACCAGTTAAGACACATAGTTCTCGTGATTTATGTTAATTTAAGTGGTATATTATTAATTAACTGTGGACCACATTTCGTGGTTATTAATTAAAAATACACCGTATGTGAGTATAGAAGAAATCCAAATTGGACTTTTATTTAATTTTTAATATCTCTGTTTTTTGTAATAATGATACAATGAATCAAACCTCGCTGTCGTTGTCACCGCGCTCTTCAAGAAGAGCCAAGAGGCTCTTAAAGTCGAAGTCATTGTCGTTTTTGATAGCATCTTGAAGGTAGTGATCCACAACTTTCTTCTTGTGAGGCGGCAGATTGTGGCTTACCAGAAAGGAGTTGATTTCGGGGAGCTTGACGCTGATCTTCTTTCTTGCTTCCTCTGATTTTGTGGTCGCCAATTGCATGTACGTCTGCGATGACAAAAATTATTCAGACCTTGTTTTTGTGTTGAGAGAGAGTGTGTAGTTGATGAATGAACCTGTAGATTTCCAATGAGGTATAAGAACAAAAGCAATCTCGTGATTGAGATGAGAATCGCAAACAGGTTCTCATACGCATTGCTTGTCGTCTCGAGGTTCTGCCCAAAAATAAATCATAAACATAAGAAAACTAAAAGTAGAAAAGAAAGTGGAAGTATGTATGTATTTACCTGAGATTTGACAAGCCCCACCAATTGGAGGGGAAATCAGTTTGCTGGAGAATACCCGACTCCACAGCATGGAGAAGATTCCAAAGTCAAAGGCGGAGGAATTGGTGGGGTCAACAGAGCAAAAAATTTTCAAGTACGTCGTGTTTCTAATCAGACTCGGCGATTCGCAGTTGAAAGAAGGGTGTTGATCGCATCCTGACAATTTTGTGCATGACTCGTGCCAACAATTTGTCTCTCGGAATGTTAGCAATATTATATTAATATTGAAGGAAATACAAGACAAGTTGCATGGAACGAAAACCAAATTACAAATAAAACCGGCTAAACCTTAGAACCGGAAAAACAAATCGGAGAAGATTGAACGAAACAGTCGAGGCCCGTTGGACGGTTTCCTTGAAGCTTTTTATCGCCCTCCCACGGATGCTGGAATACTTGAGCGAAAGCCTCCCAGGATACAACGACTACAGAGGCAAGCTTAGCACCAATAGGCTTTACTCTCGGCGAACTAGAACCTGTGCGAAAACTATCACCACGACAAAACAGAAGAAAAGAATTTCTGGGGAAGGAGGGAGCTCGGGAACAGTGGAAAATAATGGATTTTGTGTGTGTGTTAGAAATGAGATGAAGCTCAGCCTTTTATAGGCGTATGCTACCCTGAGCAACAGCTCTAAACGGGTACCATTAAGCTCAATAAAGCTCCATAACTCGTGATAATGGAGAGGTTACAAACCGTAAGCATTCATGCCTCCATAACTCGTGATAAAGGAGAGAAACTGTTCCATCAGCCTTAATGCACGACCATAACGCAACATGAGGAATTAAAACATTCAGAAGTGAAATTTGTAGTAAAAAGAAAGCCCGAGACCGAGACAATTCCCGAAACCCGGGACCCGAGCCTGAGCCCGGCCCGGCCCGGCTCGGCTCGGTTCGAAGGCGGCGGCGGCGCGCGCGTGTGTGTGTGCGCGCGCGTGAGGGGTTAAGGGTTAACCCACACACACTCTCTTCTCTTGCACTTGGATATCCACTAATTAAAGATGATAGTATTTAAACACTACCACAACACACATCCCCAACCAATGTGAACTCTTAGTATTCCACTTCCACACCACACAATAAATGTGTTTCTTTAGCCTACTTTAAGCATCAATTTCTCATTCAACCTAGGTCCGATTTTGGCAAAAAATATTCAATTTTATAGCCCTCGTTACGAGAAATCCGTATCACTTGGAATTATTCAATTCCAATGAGTGGACCCCACTCAAATTATTGCCATAAATCAGCCATACACATATAAATAAATACTCTTTATTTATATAATTTCCAGCAATCCCCCACATGAATGAAATTGAGACGACAATTATAAAAGACATGACTAGATGTGGTGATAGATTCTACGGTCAATACCAGTATAGCCTAGGTAGGCAGAGCCTTTGAACCTTCCCTCGAAAAAATATGCCATCTTTACTGACTACTCAGTAGACACGTTGTCCTTGAACTGTTAGTCGTTTTGTATAAACGATAAACATATCCCCCACTGATATCTCCCTGACACAAGTTCAGTTCTCATGGTTATGTTCATTTTGGCCCTGAACATTCGTCTGGTTCTACAAGAGTTTCTAAAGAATTAAGCCCAATTTATTCTCTTTCGAAGCGGCCCCACTTCTCTCTCACATAGGTGATTCTTTTATGCATTACTCATTCAGAATCTCAGATATCCGATCTCATAGAATCATTAAAAACTCAAAGTTTAACCTCGTACGGTTGTCACTGTTTAATATAGGAATAGGACTTGGGGTTTTCCCCCACAGTGACCTCTCATAGCCTTTGACAATTAGGTTTTCCCTTTGAACCAAGATCTTGGGATCTCCAGTCATCATGGTTGGGTTTCATTTGCCTTGGTTTTATTTTCCATGGGCTTTAGCCCCATTCCTTTAGATGTCTTCTCTACTTGGTCCCTGTTTAACCATTTGGTTAGCGGATCCGAAATATTCTCTTTGGACCTAACATAGTCAATACTAATGACTCCAGATGAGAGAACTTGTCTAATGGTATTATGTCATCGACGGATATGTCTAGACTTACCATTATACATCACATTATGTGCCCTACCAATAGCAGATTGGTTATCACAATATACACATATTGCAGGCATAGGTTTTGTCCAATTAGGAATATCCTCCACAAAGTTCCTTAGCCATTCAGATTCTTCTCCACATTTATCCAATGCAACAAACTCAGATTCCATCGTGGATCTCGTCATCACAGTTTGTTTGGAGGATTTACAAGATATGGCCGCACCTCCCAGAGTGAATACATATCCACTCGTTGCTTTCGAATCTAAAATATCAGTTATCCAACTCGCATCAGTGAAACCTTCAATTACTTCAGGATATCTAGTGTAGTGTAGACCATAATCACGAGTGAATCGTAAGTATCTCATTACTCTTACGATTGCTTTCCAGTGTTCAGCACTTGGATTACTCGTATATCGAGCTAGTCTACTCACGGTGTAGGCTAAATCCGGTCTCGTGCAACTCCTCAAGTACATGAGACTACCTATCACCCTCGCATATTCAATTTGAGAGATGCTTTCACCCTTATTCTTAGACAAGTGTCGACTAATGTCTATGGGAGTTCTCGAGATTCCAGAATCGTCCTTCCCAAACTTGTCTAGAATTTTATCAACGACTACAGAGACAAGCTTAGCACCAATAGGCTTGACTCTCGGCGAACTAGAACCTGTGCGAAAACTTTCACCACGACAAAACAGAAGAAAAGAATTTCTAGAATTTTAGTCATGTATTGTATTAGCATATGTTTGAAGGTTTTTATGTACATGTAATATCAGTATGTAATGTTATTTTAAAAGTGAAAAGATAAAGATAAGCAAAGGAGTCATATCGCCTCGAGAGGTATTAAGGAGAAGTTTCCCAGGCCGAGGCTCTAATGGGGAAATTTCTCGGGCCAAGGCCATAATAAGTTTAAAAGATAGAGCGAAGTGTGAGACTTTATAACCCCCACGTCTTCGTATCTAAAGTGTACACTGAAATTGGTACGACTACCCTATAGGCACCCCGAACTAAAATTTGATAGAATCAAGAAAAGAAAGATCAAGTCATCAATTAGTTTTAAAATACTAATAATTGGCTCATACATTTCATTTCTCTTTTTATTTTGTGAGCTTTATATTATTCTCGCTAAGCGTAAGCTCATCTCTTCGGAAAAAAATATACGTATGTGTTGTAGGTAAACAACTTGCAAGGAACTGAGCAGGGTGGATTAGCGGCATCGATAGCGAGAGGGTTGGGTCATGGATTCCATTCACGAATTAACTCTTCCGCTACGATTTATTATGAAATAAAGTTTAAAGTTTTGTTTTCGTTATTAAGAAATAAGTCTTCTGCTACGAGTTTTTAAGAAATAATTTTTAAAGGTTTTTATTTTAATTTACGTCGAAGTTTCAAAGAGTTTTATATTTTGGTTGAGATTTAGATTATCGATTATGTTTTAGTATTTTTGCTGCTATGTTTGGTTTTAAATTCGTATTTTCAATTTTGGTTAAGTACTTCTAATGAAATGTTCGATATGCAATCTTCATATTTTTCTTAAATGTTTTTGTTTCTTTTCAAGATCTTTAAAATTTTAGTTCGCATTGATTCGATGTGTTTTAAAAAAAATCCTCCAAGTTCTCGAAATAATTTTCTAAAGTTTAAAAGTAAGATAACTGTCCGAAAAGTCGGGTCATCACATCATCCATGTCTTCAATATCAATGTCTGCATCAGGTTCATCATCTTCATCAAGTCATGCTTGATCATTATATACTTGGTCTGTGAATGGATGCTCAGTGAATGGCTCCTCAGACTTAACGTGCTCGAACTGAACGTGCTCAGGTTCTACTTGATCATTCTATGCTTGCATATCGTCTTATTTCTGAGGGTTAACTTTAGGCTCTGTTTTCTCGTCTGTGACTTCATGATCAATTTGATCAAAATCATACTCTTCTTGCCCTATCTCAACAAGCAAGATCTCATTGTGTTCTTCACCTATTATTGGACTACACACCGGGTGATCACAGTACACGTCTACCTCCCAACTTGTCTTCAATATCTCATCGATGTCTTCAAGAAAATACGCATTTGTCACGAGACATTTTTCTCCTTAGGAAAATTCAAGAAGTAGACCGCACCCGCGTTGTAACCTAGCTTCTTTTTCAATCACTACTACAAAAAAAAATTCCTGGTGCGGAAGGGTATTAGGTGCGACATGTCGCACTGGATACCCTTCCGGAAAAATAAAATTTTCGCTAAATTTAAGTGGTATCCGGGGCGACAAGTCGCACCTAATACTTTTCGGTGCGACTTTGTCGCACCTGATACTTTTCGGTGCGACTATGTGTCGGGGATGATTCCCCCATATAACCATATTAATGCGGAAAAGTAATTAATTACGCTAATCATGAGCTAATTAATTCAATGATTATATGACAAGATCTAGATTTACGTTAATTAAAAATTATACGAGAGCATATATGTCAAGCAACTGAAATAAGAGTAAACGAGTACTTACATTGATTTTCGGTTCACGAACTGAAAGCTTTCACAATCCGTCTTCGTCTTGAACGTACAAGCCTCCACACGATCAAATAAGGGACTCTACTTCAAGGACTCGATGTGATGACACCTGTCTTCCGAAACGTAATCTCCGAGAGGAATAAGAAAGATGAGTGGGCACAGTCTTTATCTCACTAGATCACGAAACTAGGTGTTTCGAGATCTCTCTCTTATTTTACTAAGAATGGAAACGAATTTCGGAGGGGAGGGAGAGGCAGATGCACGGCCAAGGAGAGGCTAGAATGCACGAAATTTTCACCAAATAATTGCTTATTTTTGCCTTCTCATGAACCCCTATTTATACTAGTAAAAGGAGATATTCATGGAATCTTCCAGAATATTTTATTTCCTTTTATTGTGTTCACACTAGTGGATTAAATCTAGACCATTGGATCTCAACAAGTGAATCCTACTTTTTCTCTCATCCATCAGATCAATATCTATGGGATATTATTCTCTATTTAAATAGAGAATATTTTATTTAGTGAGAGAATAAAGGATAATATATTATTTCCCTTTAAATATATTCTCATATATTCTCCTAAATACTTTCCTTTAAATAAGGAGAAAATATAGGACAATATCTTATATTATTCTCTCTCCTTTATTTAAACAACTAAAGAGAAAATATTGGTAAATACCAATATTGAAAAAGTCGAATTTTAGGCACACGGCCAAGGGGGATTTGCGCAACTCCTATGCCGAAATTCCCAAATCCGATTTTATATTTTGTGCAAGGCCCAATTGCTTAAAACTCAATTAATCATTTATTTACTTGGTCCAACAATAAACAAATAATTAATCATTGTTTATTTACTTGATCAAACAATAAATAAACAATTCTACCATAAATATTTATTTAATTCTGCGAATACCCGTTTTCCAGAATTAATGCTGTCAATCACAATTACAGCAAGTGAGATTAATAATGATAAACATTATTATACGAAAGTTCTTATCCGCCTTTATCGGAGCCGAATCGGGGACTATGGACCTAGTAATAGAAGCTTAACAAATCCGATGAAAAAGACGAAGTAGTCCTTTCTCTTTTTCCATCGATTCGTTTAATCTTGGTCAAATACTCCACCTTGTAAGCCAAGACTGAACTCTCCTTTATACTAGAATTATATTTACTCATCGTGACGAGTGTCCACTGATATAGTCAGTTCGTGATCAAGATTCTCCAGGTTCAACCCGTGTCAAGAGAAGTCAATTTTTCCGTTATACTTCTCTTGATACATATCAGCCCTAAGCATTGTTGCTTCCCCAGCGAAAGATTCTTTCGAACGTTACTTACTTCGAAAGTGCGCGCAATCTATCAGTTCTGAAATCAACCCTTAGGTGAGATAACATTAACCTTCTTTCAGGAAGGCTGGATTCCGTATCTGTAAATCATTTCCCACTCGAATTATGCTCTGAGAAAACTCCCAAGACATAAGCTGTGATTAGCATGAATAGCCTTTTAGCGAATGAGTCAAAGGGCTCAGTAACATAACCCAGTTTCCATGATCACTTCGGGATTTAGATCAAGTCTCACTGTGACCATCATAGTGGCATCGGTTTGTGTGTCGTAACGGTCCTTAAACGACACATCTACACCAAGACCTGTCCAGGTCGTACACTTACCACAAGTGTAGAATACTCCCACATAGTGATCAGCCTTCACCTATGTGTTCCACATATATGACTTTAGATATAGTTTTTCAGGCGTATATTAGTCATCGACCATGTTTTAGCACACCGCTCGAACTCAGGTGTCCAGCACGTGACTCAGTTAGATACGGAGACTATGGAATAATGAATGCTTAATAAATCTCATTAAATAAGAAATAACGCTTTCAATTAAAATAGATAATAAATGTCAAACTTTATTTTATTAATAATTTCAATGAGAATTTACATAAGTATCTTCTCGTGGGCAAGAATTCCTAACACTATGCCGCACCTGATACTTTTTGGTGCGACTTTGTCGCACCTTTAGCTTTCAAAAATTTTGAGCGGGCATAAAATCCCTCCGAATAATTTTCAATGTGAAAATCACTTTTCGGTGTGAGAAAGTCGCACCCAATAACAGCATCAGGATCGACATATCGCACCGAATATAAACAGTGTCACACCTAATATAACTCGAAAAAAATATTATATTAGTATAAGTGATATCGGGTAGACGTTATTGAAGCTTATACTATTCAGTGCGACTTGTCGCACCTGATAAGCCCAACAGGTGCGACAAGTCGCACCTGATAAGGCCAACAAGTACGACATGTAGCACCTGATAAGTTTAGGGTATTTATAAGCCCGAACTTCTTCTTCGCACCTGTTGGGCTTATCACGTGCGACATGTCGCACTTGATAAGCTTAGGTATTTATAAGCCCGAACTTCTTCATCTTCCTCCTCACTCTGAATCATTCTCCCACTTTCTCCAGTGCACTCTCACACTTTCTCTCTCTCTCCAATCTCCAATCCGCCTCCGACCATCCATGTCAACGACCCTCTTGCGCTCGCCCGCCCCCGCCCTCGACCAGCGTCGCCCACCCGGCCCGCGCTCGCCCCTCGCCCTCTGCCCGCAACCAGCGTCGTCCGCCCGTGCTCGCCCAGAGCTCGCCGTCCACGCCCGCACTCCAATTCGCCTCCGTCTCGGTCTTGGCCCACCCTGCCCACTCGCCCGGCCCACTCTGCCGACTCGGTCGTGCCGTCGTTGTCCAGCCCGAGTCTGTCGCTGCCCCGCCTTAGTCGCTGCCTCGAGTTCATCTAAGTAAGTTTTTTTTGGTTTATTGTTTATTTATTTAATAAGTAATGAAATATAATTAGTTTTAAATATAATTAATAATTAGTAATAAGTAAATAATTAGTAATTAGTTTTTGTTAGTTAATAATTTTATATATGTTAGTTTGTAATTAGTAAATATAAATAATTACTTTATTAAATAAAATTAGTTATAATTAGTAAATTAATGTTAATGTTAATATATAGTTCGTTCGTTTGCTAGTTGTGTTAGTAAATTGTAAATGGTAAATTCAATGGCCATTAAATTATAAATTATTTATTTTTGTTAGTTTGTTAGTAAATTTTAAATTTTAATCAAATAGTATATGATTAAGTTGTTATGTTACATAAGTGATTTTAGTTCTTATGTTACATATTAGTTTATTAAAATGATAGTTCTGGATGGTTTGTATATCTTCTTAAACATGTTTGCAAGTTTTTGGTTTATCACTATTATAGGGGAAACTCTGCCGAAATTTCGGTAGAGTTTGAATTAATTAGTTTCATAATCTATTTTTCATTCTATGAAATTTGTTCCCCGTCCCTTAACAATAACCGTCTTTGACCCTCTAGTTCAGCGGAATGTCAAATCCAAGTAAAGATTACCGAGAACAAACAGTTGAATTTGCAGTATAAAACAAGGGTTAACGAGTTTATCCGCCTTGCAAGCAGACTCCCGAACGAAAATGGCCAATTTCGTAGTCCTTGCAAGTCTTGCAACTACGTGAGATGCCACGACATCGGGGTTGTAAAGAATCACCTCCTGAACAAAGGGTTTACCCCAGGCATGCGTCGTTTTTTAGGGAAAAGATGTTGATGTCGATATAGAAGTGGGTACTAACATTAGATTGAGCGACGACGAGGAATGAGTAATACCATGGAACCACAATTGAATAATAATAACATAATTGATGACGATGAATGAGTAATATTGAAAATTAATGAGTAATACTAACATTTTTTTCATTTTGCAGGATGGCGACTTCTTCAGGAGCGGGTGGAGGCCAAGATTCGTTAGGAGGAGACCGTGATCCCCCCACAGACGCCGGGTTCTGGGGAACCGAAGAAGAATCGAGGACCAACGACTGGCCTCGTTTCTACGAGAGCAGGAGTTGGGACTCCTGGTGCGAACATAGTTCGCTACGATCAGATACAACAGGTGTTCTTTCAAAATGTCAGGGAACAAAATCCATTGATCGGCACTTTCCAAAACCGCGTTGGAAACCTGATCAAGAGCAGCATTCTCGTCGACTTCCCTGACTGGAAACACGTAGAACCTCAAAGTGTGGTGGCTCTGATGAGTTCGATCCATAACGAGCACCGCTTCGTATACAATGATCCTGCGACTGGTCAACTAGTGTCAGCAGATCCCATTCGTCATGAGATTGATATGACTATCGTTCGCAATGCCAAGAGGATGCGACGTGGCCAGAAGTCGAGATTGTCGCAGTTATTCTTCGAGACGTTTTGCGGGAGTAAGGATCTTGCCATAAATGAAACACCCGAGGGCTATAACAAAGAAGCTTTGGTTGAAGGCAATAGATGTGTTCGACACACCAGAGCATAAGGTATGAATATGCCGTCGCACCCGATGCCTATATTTGTTCTAGTGAATATCCTGTCCAACTCAACAATAGACATTATGTATACATTTGCATAGTCCAAATGACAGACGATACCACAACGTATTTGACTTCGAACTCCCATGGTCCCAAACTACAAAACAAAACAGGCATGACAAATAACTCGAAACTGGAGTGGTTCCCATTACCCATTCACGCGTTTATTGTCTTCGAGAAAAACAAACAATAAAGGACAACATCATCCACTTAACATAAGCCTCAGTTTGAATGGGGTTTTATTTCTATTCCACAAAAACTTCTTCAACGGGATTTTGTTCGCATGAGATTTCTTCACACTTCGCTTAGCCGGCGATTGAGATTCACCTCCAACTGAATCACCGGACATCGACATTTTCTTCTTCGCCAGCGAATTCCTCTTCATGTTCGCAGTACTGAAATCTAGGGTTTAGATTTCGTGAAATTTTGTGGATACGATTTCATTTATCCTTTTATAAATACATAATTTAATTTTGAATAATATTCATTGTTTTATGAATATTAATTTTTTTTTTTTCCTTTCATTTTGAATCAGATATCAAGATCCCATTTTTTATTTCATTAGTACGTTGGATGATAAAATTACCAATATACCCTTATTTCCTCCACCATGTGATGAGCACGTGATAACTTATTGGCAATTTTAACACCAATTATAACAGATGGATTAAAACAATAATCGAGTCTCAATTGAGGGGGCAATTATGCAGTTTTCAGCATTTCGGGAGCAACCTGTTAATGACGATAAAATAGCTGAGGAAAAGATGTAATTAATCTTTTATTATAAAGTTGTGAAGAGGGGTATTTTTGTACGAAAAGAGGATAAAAGTCTAATTTTATATATTTTGAACATATGATTCAGTTAAGATATGTTGTTAATTTTTAAATCTAGAAACTGTTATTTCTTTTTACTAATTCTTCATCCTCCCAGATTTATTACGACATATTTGTCATAAGTTCGTGTTAATATGTTGATGAATATAACTAAATTTAAAATCTCTGTGTTGGCGGTGTTACTATTTTTATGCTCTTACATAACAATACTACTCAAATTTGAGTAATTTTATTAACAAATATGTATTAAAAAAAAGAGAAAATGGCGGCATAAATACTTGATGTTTGAGGGTTGTTGCACTTATATACTTATTGTCTAAAAGTCGCGGCATAAATACTTGATGTTGACTTTTTGTATCTCCGTCACTACCAAACTGTTAACTTTGGATGTCAATGTCACATGTCAAAATCTGGTAATTTTGATAATTAAAAAATAAATAATTAATCTATATTATTATTTTAATATATTAAAAATAAAAAAAAATCTTTTCTCTCTCTACACACACAAATTGATTAATTTTTTACTCAAATGAAAGATATTACTAAATATTTTAGAATTAATCTAATTTTCTTTAAAATACATTATTTTCAAAAAATTTCTATTGGTCCATGAGCAGTGACAGATCCAGAGATTTTGAGCACAAATTTAAGTCGATATATGTATAGTTAATTAAAAATTTTGAAAAATTTAAAATTATGTTAAAGATATTTGACAGTCAATTAATGCTAACCATTCCGAACTAAAAACCAAAATAATATTTTTAAAAAAAACTTTATTTTAGTAATGTCTTTCGGTTGAGTAAAAAATTAATTTGTTTGTGTGTCATAGATAAGAGATTTTTTTAATTTTTTAATATATTAAAATAATAATGTAGATTAATGTATTTTTTAATTATCAAAATTACCAGATTTTGACATGTGGCATTGACATCCAAAGTTAACAGCTTGGTAGTGACGGAGATACAAAAAATCAACATTAAGTATTTATCCCGCGACTTTTAGACAATAGATATATAAGTGCAACAACCCGCAAACAGCAGGTATTTATGCCACCATTTTCTCTAAAAAAAACTATAAGATTATCTTAAAATTTATCGATTAATATTTATAATTATCACGTGCATTAGCACGTGTTACATCCTAATATTATATTAAATACAAAAACTTTTGTTCTCTAAAATGACACATTCAGTAGGACTGTTTCCACATATTATTGTGTTTTTTTGTTGTTGTGATTCATACAGCTCCTGATTAAGTAGAACAAAGTTTTTTTTTTTTTTTTTTCTTAAAATGGCCAATTTCTTGCTCTCAATATAGAAATAATCAATCTAACTCAGAGAGATGTCATCCGTTTTCTACTGAACCCGTATTAACTATAGTGAACCGAGTTTTGTATTAGAGTTTTGGTTATATATATATATATATATATATATATATATATATATATATATATATATATATATGGGAAAGTGAGCATACTAGCTCAATCAATCCACCAATATTAGGAGAATAGCCCAAGTTTGAATAAATTAAGTGAATAGACCAATTAATATTTCACTACCTAAATTACCATCATAAGAGCAAAACTCAATTTCCCAAAACCTAAACCTAAACTCGTTCTCATCTTCGTCCATTTCACACCACCGATCCACTTCACGCCGCCGATCCATTTCACGTCACCGCGTCGTCGCTAATCGTCGTCCATCCTCTTTGCATCATAAGAGCAAAACTCAATTTTCCCAAAACCTAAACCTAAACTCGTTCTCATCTTCGTCCATTTCACACCACCGATCCACTTCACGCCACCGATCGCCGCCGATCCATTTCACGTCACCGCGTCGTCGCTAATCGTCGTCCATCCTCTTTGCTGATCCCTAACATCGCCGACGAGATTCGCCATAGACGCCGTAAAGATCCGCCATAGATGGCGTCGATTCCGTCGAGCTCTGGCGGCGGCGATGCTCGGAGAATCGACGGCTCAGATTGACTCGAAAATCGGCGGGGGGAGAGGAATCGGCGGTGGAGAGGAAATCGGGGGCGATGGAGGGGATTGAGGAGAGGCACTTTGTAAATTCGCGAATCGGTTAATTTAATTAACCTACTGGAATGAGTTAGGTTAATTAATTAACTGATTTGTAAAGGATTTGAAATTCACAAAAAATTAACAAAAATCATAACTTAAGTCAATTGATATTCAAATCATTCAATTAATTAACCTAGTTCCGAATTCAATCATTTAGTAAATTAACTTTACTCACAAAAAAAATCAAAACCTAAACTAATATTCAACCAATAAGTTAATTAATTAACGTAACTCACTCCAGTAGGTTAATTAAATTAACATATTCGCGAATTTACCAAGGGCGTTATGGTCTGAGCCGAAAATATGGGCTATTTTCTTAATAAAATGAAACTTGGGTTATTCTCTCAATAAGAATGACAAACTTGGCTAGTTACAACAAATTTCACTATACATATGAACGATCTTTCTCTCGGTCGGTTGTCTCCGAGTTTTTGATTCACCTATTAACTTGTGTGGATATTATGAAGGAGCTATTTTGCTGAAAATTTAGTGTGTGCCATTGTTTTATGTTCGTCGAAAACTCGCAAGCGATAAGATATCATTCGATTTTAATGTTGAATCGTATACATCATGAGATCTTATATTTTTTTTGTTCTAAAGAGTTTGGTATTTGTATCATTTTGGTGTATGTTTGTGATTTAATAAAAAGTCTTGTATTATATAAGTTTATAAATTTATAGTACCCGCGGTTTTATATATATATATATATATATATATATATTAAATTCCATCTTAAAACCAATTGGTACTAAGTGGAGAAACTCAATTGATATATGAACACATGTCCATTCACACACACAATTAATGTGACACTTTCTCACTTCAATAATATATATATATATATATGTTAAATTCCATTTTAAAACCAATTGATATATATATATATATATATATATATATGTGTGTGTTAAATTCCATTTTAAAACCAATTGATACTAAGTGAAAAGGCTTAACAGATATATAACTATATATGTTTATTCACACACACAATCAATGTGAAACTTTCTCACTTTAATATATATATATATATATATATATATATATATATATATATATATATATATATAAAGCCTTGGGTACTATAAATTTATGAACTTCTTCATGTTTTTTTTCCTAAGATTCAAAGAGACTTGATTATACTCCAAAACCCACTGGAAAGAGGAATATGTTATTCAATTGGGGCAAACTTAAAAAAAAGTATTTTTAATATTATCGCTCATGATTATTAGTACACTGATATTGTATTAAGACTCTTACTAGTGCATAAAAAAAATAATAACAAAGAACTCTTCAATAGCTCCAAAAATGACAATTGTTTGATTGGCGTTTGTTTGTTTGTTTTTTTTTTTTTTTTCATAGTGTGGTGGCAAAATTATATTCCATGTGGACGGCCACCGGACAACGGCATTTTGACTTATATGCATCAATACTCTTTACTTACTTGTGATATGAGAAAATGACTAAAGCTTTTTCTGATTTCGACAGAAATCAGGCAAAATATTTGTTGATATGAGAAATCACAACAAAGCAGCCACGATTAGATGGGTCGATTTAGATTTATAATTGCTTCAATTCTCCGTTGCAAGATCAAATAGGAAAATTGGAAGATTTTTTATAAGTAAAGGTAAGAAAAACCGAATGTAAAGTAAGCTCGGGGCTTTTTATTATAATCGCTCAAAGTAGTACAATGATTTGAATGGGGAGGCAAAAATTGCTAGATCGTAGAGTAGGAAAGGAAAACTAAAAGTAACGTGTCCGACATAGGCCTAATTATTCTATATTTATTGTACTAGAGATGAGGTTGCGAGCTCCGGGTTACGGGTGACACGTCGTATTTCAGTTGGAGTTCATTACTATGTTCCGAAACACCTGTCGTTCAAAGACTTATTCGTATGGATAGCGGTTACGGATCGTTCAGGATAACTGGCCTTGTACTTGCGAATCTTCAGGGAGCGGTTATCTCGAGCTGATATTTGAATCTTCTATCGGGCTGATGCACTTGAAGAATGAGAGACACTTGTCTGTTGATTTCGAGATGAACCGGTTCAGTGTTGCCACTCTCCCGTTTAATCGTTGTATTTCTCGCTTATTCCTAGGCGAGAGCATTCCCGTCAATGCCAAGATCTAGTCGGGATTCACCTCGATACCTCGCTGGGTTACCAAGTAGCCCAAGAATTTCCCTGACGATACCTCGAATGAACACTTCGCAGGATTGAGTTTCATCTGGTATTGGTTCAGTACCTTGAAACATTCCTTGAGGTGCGCTACGTGGTCGATGTCGCGGACGGACTTCACCAACATATCGTCGATGTAGACCTCCATGGTCTTACCCAGTTTCTCCTGGAACATCTTGTTCACGAGACTTTGGTATGTGGCGCCCGCGTTTTTCAGACAAAATGGCATCACTTTTTAACAATAAATTCCTCTAGCGGTGATGAAGGAGGTTTTATCTTGATCGTCGGGGTGCATCAAGATCTTACTATACCTGGAGAATGCATCCATGAAGGATAACATCTTGTGTCCGGCGGTTGCTTCGACTAACCGATCGATGTCTGGAATGGGAAAACTGTCTTTCGGGCATGCTTTGTTGAGATATGTGAAATCTACGCATATTCTCCATTTCCCGTTCTTTTTCTTTACGACGACTGTGTTGGCTTCCTCGATATGTTCTAGCAACTCCGGATCAATATCCCGTTCGCCGACGCCCTTGAGCAAATGCCGGCTTATGCAAAATTTCTGAAAGATCGAGGATTGTAGCACAATCACCTTCTACGAAGAGTGTAGTGCCATCATTCAAGAGAAGCTTCCACAAAAGTTGAAGGATCCGGGGAGCTTCACTGTGCCGTGTGCGATTGGCCACACTTTCTTTGAGAGGGCATTATGCGACTTAGGGGCAAGCATCAACTTGATGCTATACTCCATCTTCCGGAAACTCGGCATCGGAGAAGTGAAGCCGACGAGGATCACGCTTCTGATGGCAGACCGTTCCATCAAGTATCCACAAGGAGTGATAGAGGACCTTCTCGTCAAAGTCGACAAATTCAATTTCCCCGCCGACTTCGTGGTGCTTGACATGGAGGAGAACCGAGACATTCCAATCATCCTCGGGCAGCCATTCCTTGCAACTGAAGGATCTCTTATAGATGTCCGAAAGGGAGAGTTAAAGCTAAGGCTACAAGATGAGGAGGTCATCTTTAACGTATTCAACACCATGAAGTACCCGAGAGCTAGCGATGACGTGTTTCGGATCGACATGTTCAATTCCATTATCTCCAACTTCACTAACCGATCCGAGAACCCATTCGAGGTATGTCTCTTGAACTCATTCGATTTTACTAATGAGTTTGTTCAATGTGAAGCATTAGGTCACACAAAATACATGGATGCATCCGAGCCATTCTGGAGAAAATTCTTTGAAAGTTTGGGGGTGAGCCAAGCTCGAATTCCGTCGTCCATCCAAGAGCCACCCACTCTAGAGCTCAAGGAGTTGCCGGCTCACCTCCGATACGCCTACCTTGGCAACGAATCCACTCTCCTGGTGATCATCTCTAATCACCTCAACAAGAGGGAAGAGGAAAAGCTTCTACAAGCTCTACGAGATCATAAGGCGGCGATTGGGTGGACGCTCTCCGACATCAAGGGAATCAGCCCATCTTTTTACGTCCACCGCATTCTTTTGGAGGACGATCACCGCCCCTCGGTCGAGCATCAATGACGACTCAATCCGGCCATGAAGGAAGTGGTGAGGAAGGAGATTCTCAAGTGGCTAGACGCCGGCGTGATTTACCCCATCTCTGATAGCAAGTGGGTGAGTCTGATGCAATGTGTTCCAAAGAAGGGCGGAATGATGGTGGTCAAGAACGACAACAACGAGCTTATCCCCACCTGCACGGTGACCGGGTTCCGGATTTGCATGGACTATCAGAAGCTCAACAACGCCACCCGGAAAGACCATTTTCTACTTCCCTTCATCGATCAAATGCTTGATCATCTCACCGGACACAAGTATTATTGTTTCCTCGACGGCTATTCCGGGTATAATCAAATCACCATCGCGCCTGAGGATCAAGAGAAAACCACCTTCACATGCCCTTATGGTATCTTCGCCTTCAAGCGAATGTCATTCGGGCTTTTCAACGCGCCGGCTACATTTCAACGGTGCATGATGGCCATTTTCTCCGATATGGTAGAAAGAACAATTGAGGTATTTATGAATGATTTTTCTGTTTTTGGCCCCTCATTTTATCTTTGTCTCGAGAATTTGTCCAAAGTACTTGCTAGGTGTGAAGAGACGAATCTTGTGCTCAATTGGGAGAAGTGTCACTTCATGGTGAAATAAGGAATCGTCCTGGGCCACCGAATTTCCGAAGAAGGGTTGGATGTAGATCGTGCTAAAATTTCTACTATCGAGAAATTACCGCCTCCAATCTCTATTAAACGGGTCCGAAGCCTCCTCAGTCATGTGGGCTTCTACCGACGCTTCATCAAGGACTTCTCCAAAATCACGAAGCCGTTGTGCGGGCTGCTCGAGAAAGATGTCAAATTTGCCTTCACCGACGAATGCCTAGAAGCCTTCACCACCCTCAAGCACAAGTTGAGCACCGCTCTGATCATCACCGCGCCGGATTGGAGTCTTCCATTCGAGATCATGAGTGACGCGAGCGATCACGCGGTGGGTGCGGTTCTTGGGCAACGTAAAGATAAGGCTTTAAGTGAAATCTATTATGCGAGCCGAACTCTTAACAATGCCCAACTTAACTACACCATGACGGAAAAGGAGTTATTGGCCGTGATCTTCGCTTTCGACAAATTCCGGCCATACGTCATCGGCAATAAAGTGATCCTCTACACCGACCACGCCACGATTCGATATCTCATGGACAAGAAGGACGCCAAACCACGTCTCATCCGATGGGTCCTTCTCGAAGATTTCGACATCGAAGTGAAAGACAAGAAAGGCACGGAGAATTTGGTGGCCGACCACCTTTCAAGACTCAAGACATTTGCTCACGTTCCGGACCGAGCCAAGAGCATCAACGACGACTTCCACGACGAGAAGCTCCTCGCAGTCCAAGATGCCACTTTACCTTGGTACACTGACATTGTGAATTATCTTGTAGGCAAAGTCATTCCCAAGGACCTCAAGACATACCAAAAGAAGAAATTCCTTTCGGAGGTCCGGCGATACTATTGGGAGGAGCCGATTCTTTATCGGCAATGCGTGGACTTGATCGTGCGGCGATGCGTGCCCGAAGATGAGATGGACTCTGTCATCCGACATTGTCACGACCTAGAGTGCGGCGGACACTTTGGCCCGAATCGCACGGCGGCAAAAATCCTACAATGCGGCTTCTATTGGCCGACGATCTTCAAAGATCGCCGCACATTCATCCTCTCATGCGATCGATGCCAACGAACCGGAAACATCTCCAACCGCAACGAGATGCCTCTCACCAACGTTCTCGAGATAGAGCCGTTCGATGTTTGGGGAATCGATTTCATGGGCCCATTCCCATCTTCCTACAACAATAAATACATTCTCCTAGCAGTGGATTATGTCTCAAAATGGGTCAAAGCCAAAGCCACACCAACAAGCGACGAAAATGTAGTTCTCAAGTTCCTAAAGAGTATCTTCACAAGGTACGGTACTCCCCGAGCCATTATTAGCGATGGAGGCTCTCACTACTGTAGCAGGCAATTCGATGCCCTCATCACCAAATATAGCGTCACTCACCGAAAAGCTTTGGCCTATCATCCTCAAGCTAATGGTCAAGCGGAAGTCTCCAACCGAGAGATCAAGCAAATCTCGGAGAAGAGAGTGAGCACCTCATTGAAAGACTGGGCAAATAAGCTCGACGATGCACTTTGGGCTTATCGCACGGCATTCAAAACGCCTATTGGTATGTCTCCCTACCACCTCGTCTATGGGAAAGCGTGTCATTTGCGGTCGAGCTCGAACACAAGGCATTGTGAGCTATGAATAGGCTCAATTTTGACTACAAAGCTTCGGGGCAACAACGACTTTTTCAACTTAACGCCCTTGACGAGCTCAGACGTGACACCTACGAGAATGCCAAAATATACAAGGAAAAAATGAATGCTTGGCACGATAAGCAAATAATTCGGAAGGAGCTCATTCCGGGCCAATGCGTCCTCCTCTATAACTCATGACTGAAGCTCTTCCCCGGAAAGTTGAAGTCGAGGTGGACCGGACCATTCGAGATCGACCAAGTCTATCCTCATGGTTGGGTTGAATTGAAGAACCAAAGAGGCGAAAAATTCAAGGTCACTGGGCAACGGGTTAAGCCCTATTTCGGAGGCGTATTCGAAAGTGAAAAGGCGGTCACTCTCATCACCGCAATTCCATGAAGAAAACAAAAAATGGTACCCCGTCAAGCTATTGACGTTAACTATAGTGCTGCTTGGGAGGCAACCCATGGAATTTCTTTCGTTGTATTTAATTTTTTAGTTTTAAAATAATTTTAAAAAAAGGAACAGTGCGCGGTGCGCGACTCATCGCGCGCGCCGCGAGGTCAAATGTCTGTCTCGGCTTTTGGACCTCGCGGCGCGCACTGTTAAAAAAAAGGGGGGGTTTCTCGCGGCGCGAGAAAGACGGGTCGCGCCGCGGGGAACCAGGTTTGACCCGACAATTGGACATTTTAAAAGCATTTTGAGCGAATTTTTTAAATATAAAAATCATTCTCCCGAATTCACTCAAACCCCAATTCCTCTTCTCTCTTTCTTCACAAATTTTTCACCAATCTCCCCATTTTTCTTCACCAAAATCGTTTCTAACTTGCTCTAATCTTGATTTTGTTTGAAAATCTCTCTCAATTTGAAGTTTTTTGTGTGTTTGACATCCTACTTTCAAGACTCTCAAGGTAATGCTTCTTTGCTCTGATTTTTTTGAATTTCTTGAGTTCTAGGTGGATAATTTGTATGTTTAGGAGTTGAATAAACACTTTAGGTTGAATTTGGGTAGTTTATTGTGCTCGATTTCATGATTATTTCTTTGCAAGTTTGCACACTCACCACGTGTTCGATAAAATGCCCGAGAGAGATAGTTGGTTTGATTGAAATTTGAGCGATGAATTAGAGAATCGTGGCTGATTTTGGATTGTTTGTGACCATTTGTGGGTTTTGTAAATGACTTCCCAAGCTTCCTAATCCCGGCATTCATCGACGTGTGCTCAAGAGGTCCCGCCGGCTCTTCCACGCCCGCCCGACCTTGTCGATGGCGCCGAGAGAGTATGGGACGCGATCGCCAACAAGGGGTTCATCGCCGAGCGCAAACTCCAAGTCGATGAGCGATGCGGCAACATGCTCCAACAAATCAAAAGCCGGAAATGGGAATCGTTGGTCGACATCAAAGAGCGAGCGGCTCCGCAAGTCGTTCGGGAGTTTTACGCCAATCTTTCGGTGACGTCGAGGCATGTCGTGAACGTTCGAGGCATCTCGGTGAACATCTCGCCGGCGGCTATAAATAAATTCCTCAAGGTGCGACTGCCTCAAGACGATGAGCTTTTCCCGATGCTCGTAAATCCCGCGTACGACGAATGGCTTCGCACTCTCGCTCACCCGGGTGCGATGTACGTAATGAAGAAGGGAAATCGAGCCTCGGAACCGGACTACCTCGGCATCAAGAGGCTAAACCGATTCTCCAAAGCATGGGAGTATTTCATTTGCACCAACATCTCCCCGAATGTCTGGCCACACAAAGTCAACCAAGAGCATCCAGCTTTGCTAGATTGCATCACTCATGGCCGGTCATTCGATGTGGAAAGAATTATACACAACCGAATGGTGTTTTGCGCAAACCATTCAACAAGTGTTCTCCTTGTTCATGGTGGGCTTATCACGGCCATGTGCATCAAAACGGGCCTCCGTATCTCTGCCGCCGAACCACGTTTGCCACTTGGCAACCCACTTACGGCCGACTACATCGTTGGCCTCGCGCAATGGCCGCACGGAGAAGCTCGCCCGACGGATGCGGCTTCATCAACGTTCCCGACCGTTTCTTGAACCCGGAAGATCCAAACACAATGGAGTTTGAAGATAATGAAGATGAAGAGGCCGGACTACAATTCGGCCGCGACGGATAGCGGAAATGGGGATGACGAGGCAACGCGTTCACAAGATCGAAGGGGTCGAGGCGAGCCTTCACGCGCCTACTGTTGGAATTGATCTAGGGTTAAGAAAAAGTTTAACGCTTCGAGCAAGCGGCGGAATTTAAAAATTTTCTTTAAAACGAGTAAAACGATTTTACTAACCTAGACAAAGAGCAAGTACATGTAAATAAAAACTATTATGAGCATTAAATAATTTATTAACCTCTGAGAAGCTTGAACGTTGATGAGCCTTCGGAAGGTTGAAACGTTCGTCTCCCCTCGCAGCACGTCTCTCTTCTTTCCTCGGCAACTCGAGCAACCACGACAGTTTCTATCACTAAAATCACTCGAGAGAAAAGGAATTAGTGAGTGGACACTTTTAAACACAACGACTCGAGAACAAGTCTCGAAGTCGAAGAGCTAAAACGCTAGGTCAAATGAGGACCTATGTGCCAAAACAAAAACGAAAGAAAACTAGAGAGAGAGAGAGAGGAGAAGTCGGCTAAGGTAGAGAGAGAAGCTCTCAATCTCTAGAACTTGGGATGAATGAAATGTGAAGAATGAGGACTCTATTTATAGGAGAGGTTTCACCTTCAATAAGGTAGTTTCCTCTTCTATAGAATATCACATATTCATGAGCAAAATTTGCTCTTCCCCCCTTATAGTCACACGGTCAAATAAGGCTTCTAGAAGCCTTGGATTTGTTTCCTCTTTTGCTTCCCCCTTAGCCTTGGCCGAAATTCCCTTTCCTCTTGGAGGAAATTTGTTTCCTCTTTTTTCTTTTGGCAAGTATCTTTGTACATTAATGCGCAAAATAATCTCTCTTTCACACTAGGGCTTCACGAATTTTAGTCTCTCATTCCCTTGGGTTGGACGGCCAAAAGGCTTCTAGAAAGGCTTTCTAGATTTTTCTTTACTTGTTCATGACAACATAAGAAAAGCCCATTAAGAATTTTCAAGTAAAATTCTATGAAATGAAATTAATTCACAAGGCCCAATGAACACATCATGGTAGAGTGATTTAAGTCATCATATGACCATGTCAAAAAAATTATTGACATTCATTTCATGCTATGTCCAAAAAGATAAAATTACCCTTTTGACAATTCAACCTAATTGTAATGAGTGGATCCACTGAATATTATCTATGTTTACCCTTCATGAATATCATCAGCTAGTCGGGATTTACAAAATTACCATTTTACCATTCTAGCTGTTATTTTCTCAACTCCTTTGTCGCTTGTGAATAAATTAGAAACAATGTATTGACGAGGAGCTAACAAGTCACATTGTTTCATCCAAAAGAGTCAAGACTCAATTCGGACACTGGCCAATTCATTTATTCACATTCCAAGGAACATAGCATGAGGTGATATACATTGCATTTCAGCAATCTTGTACATGAATTCCATATCTATGATAACTTCACAAAGTTACTCATGACATCTTCACAACTTAGTACTTCACCAATAGGTCCTGTTCAGAATCACACAGTGAGTCCAAACTCTGACTTTCTCAAATGAGAATACGTAAGCTGCGAAATGACATGTCTCATTTCAGGATTAAGGTAAGCACGATGCAATTCATACGTATTGACTTCGAGACATAAGAGGTTAAATGATTTGTTCTTATCTTGTCTCTAGGAGTGCACTGGTCAATTCAGTACCTTCGGAAGATACCTAGAAGAACTATAGAGTCTCCAACTCTCAATGCCCCATAATCAGACATCATAAATTCTCCTAACAATCGCACTGAGGTCAATAGTCCTTTGACTCTTAGATTGCGAATATATCGTTTTAAGCAAACTACGAAGAGTTTGTTCATGCGAATCTATATTTGTTTCTTCGTAAGTTGTTAAGTTTGTTTATGGACTAAAGACTAAGGGTTTTATCATAAAGCTTCAAACAGACAAGTAAGAATGAATGAACGTTTCAACTTTTTATTAATGAATAAGCAATTACAAGCAAGAATCTTCGTGAGACTTTATTACATCAAATGTACAAAAGTAAAGACTACAACTCTTCTTGGGGTACCATTGACAACACCTACGACCAATCTTACGACGACATGCTCAACATGATGATGCGCCTTGACTCGAACTATACGGACCTCTGCCGCGATTACCAAAGTCTAGATCAAAATTATGATAGCATCTCTCACGACTACCAAGGCCTACACAATGACATCCACTCCATCGGCGAAGGACAAAACGCGATCGGTAATTTTCTCAATGTCTTTGGCCAACGCCAAGTCCAACACGCCGAATTCCACCGTGAAGTCTACAACACGTGGACAGCCCGCCAAGCATACACACCGCCACCCGAAGCGTCCACCAGCCCATTCCCCGACATGCCGATGTATCCGGCGTATCCAGCGGAGCTCTTGACGCCATATGATCAAATCCCACCGTGGTATCCGTATAACCACCCACCTCCGCCACCGGAGGATGGCAACGAGTAGGGGAGTTCGACCACCCCCGCAAGGTAAGTATTCTTCCATATTTTTCTTGTTCTATGTTGAGGGCAACATAGATTCTAAGTTTGGGGGGTGGGTAACTACCTTTGCGGGGGTTCACTTGTATATATTTTGTGTTTACTTTTTTTTTTTACTTTTCTTAATTTTGGTTGATGATCACATGTTAGTAGAATGTTTAAGAGTGTTTTTGTCCGCTGTGTGCCAATGATACATAGGGTGCTAGTATTTTTTTTTTCCGGATTTGAGTCAATTTTGAAACCGAAGCATGCGTTTTATTGTGATTTGACTGTGGTTTGCGTGACACAATCCTAGTAGTTTCCTTCCAATATGCACACACGCCGTCCTGGGGTTGAGTGGTCCTTAGAGGTTCAATCACGTTTTTAAATGACATTAGCTCACGAACACTAAGAACCGCTCTAGCCCTCTTCGAGGCGAAATGACTTGATACGAATCGAGGAAAAATGATTTAGGCCTTCATTTTGTTAGCCACTCCAAGCCAAAAAGTCGTCCCGTAACATCCCTTTGAGTACCCTTTTCAGAAAAAGCCAAACGCTAACCCCTCTCGTTACATCGTCAGAAAAAGCCAAGCCGATATTTGTTGAAATCCCACAAAAACCCCCCATTAACTTAGCGACTCCTATAAGACTTTGAGTAAATTTTTAGTTTGGGTTTTGTACATTATATAACTAGCCTCTACGTGTTTTTGTGTTTACACCACGTCGGTGATTGTTATCTTTTCATTATTTATATGGTCTGTCGAAAAAAAAGAAAAGAAAAAGAAAGTGTTTAATTACCGCAATGATTTATTTTTACTTTTAGTTTGGCGTGGTGGTAAGTGTTTAGCGGTTAGTGTGTTAGAAACAAACCCGAGTTGAGATGAAGTTTGGGGGGTTTTTGTTTCGAACGCGACGAGAGATAGGAAGCGTTTCAAAAAGGCGATAATTCATGCCAAGAATGTGGGATGGGATGAGTGAATAAAAACATTGAGAGAATGAAAGTCTTTAATGAAATTGGAGTCGCGAAAGTTAACGTTTAAGCCTATTTCCTTCTTTATCCTACCATTGACCTTAGCCTAACGTTACAAGCTGACAAAGCCCTATTGATTTCTTCGGTAAGTATTCGGCATTAGTGGAGAGTGAGCGGAGAAAAGCATTACGGTGTTCGATTCATAATTGTCGTTTTAATTGAGCATTTGACATTAGAGAGCATGAACAAATTTTTTGAGTTGACCGCAATCTCTTTGGGACAAAAACTTCCACACGAGGACATCAATTGGGAGAGTGTTGCATAAAGACCATCTAGTCACTCTATTTTTGTTCGGTTTCATTCAAGAGTTGACTCGGTTCCAGAAATTGTTGATAGGTTGAAGCACATAACATACACTCGAGACTTTGGCTAAATGTTGTGATCATTAGTCGTTTTTAGTATAGCTTCTTTGGGTGAGTTTATTTTTTTTATTTTTAGGTTTTGTATTGCTTGAGGACAAGCAAAGTTCAAGTTTGGGGGGGGGGGGGGGGGGGGGGGGGGGGGGGGGGGGGGTGGGTTGATGAGCGCGTATTTTACGTGCGAATCCGCCCTCATTTGACTTGAATTGAGATAGTCCTTAAGTGTTTTTGATGGTTATTGTGAGTTTTTGCAACATATTTCAGGAAAATGGTGTTATTTGAAGTCTCGGAGTATTTGATGACAAATGGAAGCATTTATGACAAAAAAACGAGTCAAAATGAAGCATAGAAGAATTAGAAGAAGAATTCTGGAGCACCTACCGCCACGACCATCAATCATCGCACCGCGACATTCTTTCGGCTTTGGCGGAACTTCTCCAGCAGCATTCCTCGCGCCGCGACCCCTATTTCTCGTGCCGCGACGTCCTCCAGAAAACATCCTCGCGTCGCGACTTTTGTTTCGCGCGGCGCGAGAGGCTTCGACTTTGGCGTGACTTGTTTCCGTTTTTGAAGATTTTGGGCCAAATCAATTCAATTAAAAGCCCATTTGAGCTCCGAAAATCACCATAGTTCCTATATAAACCACTCTCTTAATCTAGAAACATACTTTGGCTTTTATTTTTAGTTTCCTTATTGCTTTTAGGTTTTTTAGAGAGCATTGCTTAGAGAGAGAGCGTTTTCGTTGGAATCAACAACTCCGGCGACCTACTTGAACTCACAACCATTGTTTCTCCTTCTTCCTATACTTTTATTTTTATTGTTACCTTTTAAATATTGTTGAACTTCATTTAAATTTCAATATGAATTTTTTTTTGCTTTCCATGCATGCTTATTGCTCTTGATTATTTTGCTTTGTGTTTTGATTATCATGGGTTCCTTTAGCGGCTAGATTTCTATGGGTTACGATGTAGCTAGGGTTGACAATGGGAAGGGGGTTTTGTTAGGTTAGATTATGCTTGTTTGCTCCATCTATTAAATTGCTTGTCATGAATCATGTTTAATGCTTTCTAGTGCTTGATCACCATTAGAACAATTATCTAGGATTGTTTATTACACGAGATAGAATCGATAATCGTGCGTCTATTCATGACTTCATAGTTGATCCTAGGTTAGAAAATCTAGGCAATTTATGTAATCGTTTGAACTCTTGTTTCATTGCATATGATTGTTTTAATAGGATTAGAAGCCGAGAGCATAATATATAATCCGTCAATTGCATAGGTTTGCTAGATCACTCGAGAGAGGCTAGTGAATATTTTCGACAGAGTGAGATTAGCGTTTATAGGAGTAGATTTGTTGTTCGAGCCCGAAACCCCCCGACCTAGTTAGTTCCGGTGAAGTCGTGACCCCTACCTTCTCTTCTAGAAAAACTCGTATTTAACTCTCTGCTTTAGTTTTATTATTGCTTTTGTTACAACCATCTTCTTAATTTTACTTGGAGTTAATTAGCATCAAGATTTAGGACATCGCTGTTTCACTAGTCTCTGTGGGTACGATACTCGAATTTACATTCTATATTACTTGAGCGACACACGTACGCTTGCGTGCGCGAGTTATTTCGCAACAGCAAGACCGTCTCAAGCAAAAATGGCACCGACTAAAAAGTGCTACTAAGATCTTCCAAGGACTTACCGAAGCCAGTGGGTTAGGATGGGATACATCAACAAATACGGTGACCGATGATGATGAAGTTTGGGAAACATATATTAAGGTAGAAACTCTTTATGGACTCTTTTTTATTTAAAAAAAAAAAAAAAAAAAAAACTCTTTATTGACTCTTTCATATATGTTTTGTCATATTTACCGTCTACTCTATATTTGTAGAAATATCCTATGCGAAACAGTTTAAGAGAAATTGATTGACCCACTATGATAAACTTAAGGAGATATTTACCGGTAAGTCGGCCACCGGTGCATTGGCGATGGGACCACTCAAGGTAGCCGTCGTTGGCAAAGCTGCGGCAACTGCAAAGGTAATGGAAAAGGTCTCGTGTGTATTGACTGCGGGAAGTGCGCCTACTGTGGAGAGGAGGTTAGGGAGTCATCTGATGAGATCCTAGAGGTTGGGAAAAAATCGATGGAAAAATCCACTGCAAAAAAAGAGAAAGTCTCCCATGAGCGGTAAAGACATATGGCAAGAAGCCATTGAATCACAAACTGAAACTGAACGTTACACAAGTGATCGGTTGATCACATTTTTGGAGGAGAAAGAAGCAAGGAGAATGTCTACGCAAGCAGACTCGATGACTAGGGATGAGCTCCTTTTGAAACAATGTGTGGAAAAACTAACAAAGCATCAAGAGTTGCTTTCTTGCAAACAATATACAGTGGATTCATGATGGAGCTCGTGAAATCAAAGGACTTGCGCATTGCATTCTTGAGCTGACTTTACATTTTCTCAAAGGCTTACATGATGATTAGAGACTATGCATTTCTTTATGTTGATGTTTGAATTTAAGTACACTTTGTTGAATTCTTTTAATATGTTTTGCTGAGGATTTTTTTAGTATGCTATGCTTGACTTTGTTAAGTTTGAATTCTCTTAAAATGTTGAGTTCTTTTATCAAAATTGTTGATTTTTTTTTATCAAAACGTTAAGTATGTATTTGTGTACAGACGTTGACCTTTAATTTGTGTACAAAGCATGGTATGAATAATAATGGATTTATATGGAAGATGACCTTTTATTTGTGCAAAGCTGTTAAAATATAACTTATATGATTTCATGTAGATAATGGATTCAAGTGATTATGACGAAATAATTATCTTAGATGCCCATATTCGTCATGGTAATAGGCGCATTCGAAGAAGGATACTAGAACAAATATACTAAGAATCACAACGAATTGAACGGCTACCCCGATGAATGGCATTGGGAAGTGAAAGTGAATATGTATTTGATATGTTAAATAATCCCAATAAAGAGCCGTTGTTTGAGATGTGTTGCATGTACAAGGAGCCCTTCATTGCAATCGTTGGCATTATTCGACATTTGCTCCTATCCGGTCACATATATCACAGGAAGAATCATTCATGATGTTTATGAAAGTTCTTGCACATTCGGACAGAAATAAAGCCGTTCAAGACCGATTTAATCACTCCGGTGAGACAATTAACAGACATTTTGGATATGTTCTCGATGCAATAAGTCAATTGGCAGCCGATGTAATAAAGCATCCCGGTTAAACAACACCCCCGAAAATTGCAAAAACAACCCTAAATATTGGCCATGGTTTAAAGTAAGTTATATGAATTTTTTTAAAAAATTGAATGTAGCCCAAATTTTATTTCTAACTCAAATAATTATCTAACTCAAAATTTCATCTCTTTTTTTTAAACAACAGACCAATTACCGAGGTCGAAAAGGAATATGTACAACCAATGTGATGGCTGCTTGTACATTTGACATGCTATTCATGTATGTCCATGCAGGATGGGAAGGTTCAGCGGCATATTCACGAATATTGCGTGAGTTATTATTGGCTGAGAATACAAATTTTTTAATACCACAACGAGGACAATACTATGTAGTGGATAGCGGATGTCCTAATGAGCAAGGTTTTTTTTTCACCGTATCGCACCGTATGTTATCACATATTCGTGTTTAGACAAAATAGGCAAATGATTAGACCAGAAAAACTTTTTAATTACAGGACTCATTGTTACGCAACATGATAGAGAGATATTTTGGCGTAGTAAAAGCCAGGTTCCCCATTCTAAACCCCATGTCATGTTATCTGTTACATAAACAAGTTCATATAGTTATGGCATGCTTTATATTACATAATTTAATAAAAATGTTTGCAAACGAAGACCCTTTGTTTACAAGATGGAAAGATGTTCCTATTGAGGATATTGAAGGTGAAGGTTCTGAAAGAGTTGAAAGTCAAGGTTCGTCAAAAGTTGGTGGACCACCGTACACAGGCGCAACTACACAAGCTCGATGTTTACATACCGAGTTTAGAGATTTTATTGCTCACGGTATGTGGAGTCATTATGCATGATGTTTATGATGTAAGCAAATGATGGTATATAATTTAGACTATAATGTCATATTTATGTTTTCTGTAGTTATATCTATATTATTGATGTTTTTAAAAATATTTTTTAGTTAAATAACAGATTCATGTACCAAACAGTTATTCTGTTTTTTTTCATTTTCTCAATAAAAAAAATGAAATCTATACCAAAATAGTTAACAGCTGCAAAAATTTATTACACTACAACTACAGAAAACAAAAAGTAAAAAATTGTTTGAATTAACTACCAAACAGGTCGTCATCTCATATCACAAGTAAGTATTTATGCATAGAAGTCCAAATGCCGTTGTCCGTCCTCATGGAATATAATTTTGCCACTTCTACGACCAAAAAAACGCCAACCAAACAATTTTCGCTTTTGGAGCTATTGAAGAGTTGTTTGTTATTATTTTTGTATGCACTATTAAAGAGTCTTAATACAGTATCAGTGTACTAAAAATCATGAGCAATAATATTAAAAATATTCATTTTTAAGTTTGCCCCAATTGAATAACATATTCCTATTTCAAGTGGGATTTGGAGTATAACCAAATCTCTTTGAATCTTAGAAAGAAAAAAAAAAACATGAAGAAGTTCATAAATTTATAGTACCCGTGGGGACTTTAAATTCATAAACTTATATAATACAAGACTTTTTATTAAATCATGAACATACACTAGAATAAATACAGACATCAAACTCTTTAGAACAAAAAAAAAAATAAGATCTCATGATGTATACGATTCTACATTAGAATCAAATGATATCATATCGCGTGCGAGTTTCCGACGAACATAAGATAATAGCACACACTAAATTTTCAGCAAAATAGCTCTTTCACAATATCAACACGAGTTAATAGATGAAATCAGACACTCGGAGACAACCGACCGAGAGAAAGGACGTTCATATATATATATATATATATATATATATATATATATATATATATATATATATATATATATATATATGAACATACAAAAGTCTAATATAAAACTCGGGTCACTATAGTTAATAGAAAACAGATGATATCTCTTTGAGTTAGATTGATTATTTCTATGTTCAGAGAAAAAATTGGCCATTTTTTTTAACCTTGTTCTACTTAATCAGGAGCTGTATGAATCATAACAAAATAAAACCACAGTAATATGTGGAAACAGTCCTATTGAATGTGTCATTTTAGAGTAGGGGGTGAAATCGGTTCAGTTCGGTTCGGTTTTGGACCAATTTGAAAACCGAAACCGAATTTTCGGTTTTGAAAATTTTGGACCAATGACCGAACCGAATTGGTCAAAAACCGAAAAATCGGTTAACCGAAAATTCGGTTAACCGGTTTTGTAAAACCGATAACCGATTTTATAACCGTTTTAAAACTGGTTAACCAGTTTTGAAATCGGTTAACCGAACCAGTTTTAAAGATGTTATAATTATCCAAATCGGTTATCCGGTTCAAATCGGTTTAAAGATGTTATAATTATCCAAATCGGTTATCCGGTTCAAATCGGTTAACCGATTAAAATCGGTTATCCGGTTTAAAACTGGTTATCCGGTTTCAAAACTGGATAAAAAAAAATCGGTTAAATAACCGATAACCGTATTTTTGGATTTTCAAAACCGATAACCGAACCGATTCTTAAATTTAGAGAACAAAAGTTTTTTAATTTACTATAATATTAGGATGTAACACGTGCTAATGCACGTGATAATTATAAATATTAATTAATAAATTTTAAGATAATATTATAGTTTTTGAATACATATTTGTTAATAAAATTACTCAAATTTGAGTAGTACTGTTATGTAAGAGCATAAAAATAGTAACACCGCCATCATAGATTTTTTAAATTTAGTTATATTCATCAACATATTAACATGAGTTTATGACGAACATGTCGTGATAAATCTGGGAGGCTGAAGAATTAGTAATATCATTTTCATTTTCTAGATTAAAAAATTAACTAAATATTTTGACTGAACTTCATACTTCCAAAATATATAATATTAGATTTTTGTCCTCTTTTCTTACAAAAATATCCATGTCCACAACTTTATAAAAAAAAAAAAAGAAGAATTAATTACATCTTTGCCTCCGCTATTTTGTCGTCGTTAACAGGTTGCTCCTGAAACTTTGAAAACTGTATAATTGTCCCCTCAATTGAGACTCGATTATTGTTTTAATACATCTGTTATAATTGGTGTTAAAATTGCCGGGTATATTGGTAATTTTATCATCCAACGTCTAATGAAATAAAAATAATGGGATTTTGATATCTGATTCAAAATGAAAGGAAATAAAAAATTAATATTCATAAAACAATGAATATTAATCGGAAATAAATTATGTATTTATAAAAGGATAAATGAAATCGTATCCACAAAATTTCACAAAATCTAAGCCCTAGATTTCAGTACTGCGAACATGAAAAGGAATTCGCTAGCGAAGAATAAACTGTCAATGTCCGGTGATTCAGTTGTAGGCGAGTCTCAATCGCCAGCTAAGCGACGCGTGGAGAAATCTCCTACGAAGAAAACCTCGTCGAAGAAGTCTGCGTGGAATAGAAATAAAACCCCATTCAAACTGGGGCTTATGTTAAGTGGGTGATGTTGTCCTTTATTGTTTATTTTTCTCGAAGACAATAAAAGTGTGAACGGGTAATGCGGACTACTCGAGTTTCGAGTTTTTTGTCACGCCTGATTTGTATTGTAGTTTTGGATGGGTCCATTATTCTGGGCTTTGTATGGGTATCCGTCTTTATTACGATATTTAATTCATGGGTTTTGGGTTGATGACTGTTATTTAATGGATTCTTTTTTATTTTATTCTTATTTTTAGAGGAATTTCTCAACAACTTCGTACTCAATATATACCATGGGGGCTCGATTGACTTTGACAATGACGAAGCCAAATACGTTGGCGGTAGAGTTAGTCATTTGGGCTATGCAAATGTAGACAAAATGTCTATTGTCACTACTACAAAACTAGGATTCTACAATGCTTAAAAACAGTTGTAGAATGTTTCTACAACACTTATTAAGCGTTGTAGAATCCTGCGTTGTAGAAGCTTCTACAACGCTTAAAAATCCGTTGTAGAATCCAACAGCTTTCTACAACGCTTAATGATCCGTTGTAGAAACTAAGCTTCTACAACGGATATTTAAGCGTTGTAGAAGCTTCTACAACGGTTTGAATCCATTGTGTAATTTTTAAATGTTTTCAAACATCTCGCCGCGGCGAAGTATATTTCTCGCCGCGGCGAGAAATTCTACAACGGATCTTCAATCCGTTGTAGAATCATGTCGCCGCGGCGACTTGTGTGCCGCGGCGAAGTACGTTCCACGCCGCGGCGACATGATTCTACAACGGATTGAAGATCCATTGTAGAATGTTTTCGCCGCGGCTATAATTATACTTAGCCGCGGCGAGATTCACGCCGCGGCGAGATTCACGCCGTGGCGACGTAGGTTCTGCGCCGCGGCGAGCGTATTCTACAACGGATTTTTATCCGTTGTAGAATTTTTCTGAATATTTTTTTAAAAACCCGCCGCGGCGACGTTTTAGGTTCGCCGCGGCGAGGTGTATATCGCCGCGGCGAAACTAAAACATCGCTGCGGCGAGTTTTTGATGCATAAATAATGTGCTCTCGGTATCTTTTTTGCCGCGGCGACTCTTATTTTTCGCCGCGGCGAACGTTATACGCCGCGGCGAAATTTCTAAGTCGCCGCGGCGAAGACTTTATTTTGAACCTGAAATCATTTTTTACACGTACTAAACCCGGTTTAAAAAATATGGCACCTGAAAATAACCTTCAATCCAAAAAATAATATATACATCTTCAAAACATTCAAAAGAAATATTTACATCTAAAACCAATCCAAAATTGAATATAAAAACTAACTAATCATCACAATTAATAAATGTTTGTACATAAGTTACCCATTCTTCCCTAACTCTCTCTAAATCCTCTTTTGTATAGTTTTTCTTACTGTCTAATTTTCCTACACCTCCTACGACTATATCGCGCATATACGAAATAACAAAATACCCGCATTCCGTGTTTCCGGTTTGTCTCGGAGCGTTCCAAGCCTTGATGTACGTTGACTGTCCGTTATTATTGGCGTTTTGGTCCTCGAGCTTGAAATCCACAAAAACCCTATAACACGAAAATCATAAGAGAAAAAACCTCTACAATGATTTATAATAAAAATAGTTTAAAAAATCAAAATATTACCTTTTTATCAATCGAGTTAAATCGATTGGAATTTTATTTCTTAATGGGTCGAAGAACATAGCACTATCTCTCCAAGGGTCGAGGACAACGAGCATCCAATGCGCACCTTTATTGTACGGCATCAAAGCTAGTTCACCAAATTTACATTTTCGTACTATGTTTCCAACGTCCTTGACTCGTTTTGACAAATAAGCGTCCTCGTCGTTGTTTTCGATGTATGAACTTAAGCCCGGATTTATAAAACAATAGTCTCGACTCTTCTTCGCCTTTTCTAGCCTCGAGCGTAGATAGCTATGACAAACAAGTATTTGATTGATCAAAACACTAAATATTGAATATTTATATTAAAAACGCATATAAAGAAAACACTTACACCATATAGACCGTTATTCTCCCCGCGCCAATTTCCAAGTATTGTAAAAAGTCGGAAACATCTTCAAATGACACCGGAATTGGGATAGCCGCGAGACTTGGACTAACATTGACCATAATCACATCCCCTTCCGGTAACATTACTTTGTTGGCATGTTGAGCGAGCAATCGAAACTTTGGATTAATCACCTTGTACGGAATCTTCTTAGTATCATCGATGCTAGGTTCACTCTCTAAACCGAGCTTTGAGAGTTGTTTGACAACCGGACCGCGACTCTCTATTCCCGTGTCCACTTCGATCAATCTCTTCGGCCACGAGACAAATCCTCCTATTGCATCTTCAATGGTTTGAGCTTCTTCGGTGGGAATTGGCAATTTTGCTTTTTTAATCAAAACCCCCAAAACGGTCACACGTACATTTCCTTCCTCCAAAGGTAAAGAGTGAACGACGCTCCCATTTACGTATGCTCGCCCATTTGCAACATGAATCGTGCCTCCTTTCACAACATCATCTATGAAAAGAAGACACTCGAGGCTTTCATCTGAAGTCGGTGTCACCGGAGTGGTTGGATTCAATGAGCAACTAGCACGAACACTATTGGGTTTTTCCACAACAATAGGATCGATCTTCGGACGATCATCAACAATGATAGGATCGATCTTCGGACGATCATCAACATCGTCGTGTTCTAAGCGAATCAAGAATTTTATCAATAACTTAATACCAAAACATTTATCTTTATTAATAAATAGATAAAAAAAATTAAACATACCTAAAGAGACCGCTTCATTGACACTAAGCGACTCGACATTAGCATCTCCGACATTTGTCATCTCTTTATCATCAACAACCTTCGCTTTGAGATTCTCTTCCACACGCTCGACACTAGGCGACTCGACATTAGCATCTCTGACATTAATCCTACCATTTCCACCGAAGGCCTTCATCACCAAAGACTTTAACTCGCTCATTTCCCGACGCATCTTCATTACTTCTTCGTTGGGCGTTGGAGGAACAAAGTACTTAAAACGCGACGTGTGTTTGGATTGACCGCAAACTCGCGACGTTCCCAAAGCTTCTTGCAAAACGCTCTTTCCCGATTCCGGCAACCATGTCCCTTGCGATGCTTGTTGTGATAACGTTTTCTACACATAAAATTATTTGAAAATAAAATTACAAGGTTAATTGTTATAACAAAGGTAAAGAACTTACGATTTTTTCTCCCATCAATTTTTCTTTCTCATCCTTGTAGTTATCTACATCTTTCATTCGCGAGTCAATCCAAAGTTCCTCTTTCGTAGGCCATTCTCCCGTTTCGTCATGCTAGTAAGAAGTAATTTTATAATAAATTAAAAAATAATTGCAACATTTGGAATAACTAAAAGAAAAAAAAAGAATATAACCTTTTCTTGATCAAGCTTTTGATATCCATTTCGGCCCGTTCGAGATTTGTACACACTTTTTCCGATATTTGATTTCCCATGTTCCGATGTTTGTTTGAACATTTCGGTTCGTCTATACTCAACAAATGCTATCCAATCTTCTTCGGTGATACTTGTATAGAATTTCAAAATACAAGCCGGTCTCTTTAAGGCGATTGGTTCGTTGATTATGTCTTTGAGTAGATCGTTGTATATCTCATGACGAAATAACCTTGCCGCTTCTCCGACTCTCATAAGGCAATCGTGTTTTTGTTCGATAGGAATCGTAAATCCTTCTTGCATTTCGTTCCAAATCCGTTCTTTAATTTGGGCGTTGTCTTTACATCTCCAATCACGCATCGAAAGTGGAACGTGTTCTCTTGCTAACACGCCAAAGTAACTCGACAACTCATCATCCTCTTTACCCATTGGTTGCCCTTTATCATCAAATTGTACCGGAATTTTTTTACCATGTGTTTTAGCCTTATTAACCCGACCCATAAGAGTGTTTCTTCGTTTTCCTTGTTCATCGGAGTTAAGCGCTAGTTGTCTTCTAATTTTTCTTTTACCACTACCGCTAGAAGTAGTAGTAGTGGACGACATGGAATCTAATATACAAAATTCAAAACATAATCTCAATTTCTAACTCAAATCCAATCCGATTCCAACTCAAATACAACTTCAAATCAATATCAAACTAAAATAAAACGAATTCAAATCCAATATACTAAAATCCAATACAAATTCTTCCTAACTTCAAATAAATACCAAATTCTAACTAAATAATAACATAAATCAAATTAAA
>NC_142758.1:45266000-45275437 GCF_054948205.1 Urtica dioica subsp. dioica | reverse complement strand
AGATAGAATTGGCCGAAGCCCGAAACCCGGGCCCGGGTCCGGCTCGGCTCGGCGGCGCGCGTGTGTGTGCGCGCGAGGGGTTAAGAGATAACCCACCCACACTCTCCTCTCTTGTACTTGCTTGACCACTAAATAAAGAGGAGAGTATATAAACACTACCAAAACACTCATTCCCAACCCATGTGGGACTCTTGATTTCCACTTCAATTACACATATCCAATGTGTTCTTTGAGCATACTTTAACCATCAATTTCTCATTCATTCTAGCTCCGATTTTGGCAAAATTATAATCGATATTATACCCCATTCCGCAAGGAAGAATAATACGAAAGAATTATCGAATTCCGTTGAGTGGACCCCACTCAAACTTTTGCCTAAAGTCAGCAGCTTAATAGACAATAAATATTCAATATTGTCTATTTACTTCTCTAATACTCCAACACTTTCTTCTTTATGCATTACATCATTGGTGCCCATGTAAGTCTGCAACTACAAATATGATTTTGATCTTGTTAATAGCTAAATTGCTAAATTGCAAATGGCTAAATTGCTAAATTCTGTGTTTTAGGTATTCGGGGCACTTTGGTACTTTAACTCGGTATTCCGAGAGACAATGTGTTGGCACCAGGCATGCAGAGAAAGGCCGATATGCGATCAACAGCCTTCTTTCAACTGCGAATCGCCGAGTCTGATTAGAAACATGACGTACTTGAAAAACTTTTGCTCCGTTGACCCGACAAACTCCTCCGGCTTTGACTTTGGAATCTTCTCCGATGCTGTGGAGTCGGGTATTCTCCAGCATTATGATTTCCCCTCCAAATTCGCTCGCAGCTTTTGGTGGGGTTTGTCAAATCTCAGGTAAATACATATTACATACATACTTCCACTTTCTTTTCTACTTTTAGTTTTCTTATTATGTTTATGATTTGTTTTTTGGGCAGCTCGTTTGGGCAGAACCTCGAGACGACAAGCAATGCGTATGAGAACCTGTTTGCAATTCTCATCTCAATCACGGGATTGCTTTTGTTCTTATACCTCATCGGAAATCTACAGGTTCATTCATCTACTACACACTCACTCTCTCTTAACACATAAACATGGTCTGAAAAATTGTTGTTATCGCAGACGTACATGCAATTGGCGACCACAAAATCAGAGGAAGCAAGAAAGAAGATCAGCGTCAAGCTCCCCGAAATCGACTCCTTTCTGGCGAGCCACAATCTTCCGCCTCATAAGAAGAAAGTTGTGATTCAATACCTTCAACACGCCATCAAAAACGACAATGACTTTGACGTTAAGAGCCTCTTGGCTCTTCTTGAAGAGCGCGGTGACAACGACAGCGAGGTTTGATTCATGTTATCATTATTACAAAAAACAGAGACATTAAAAATTAAATAAAAGTCCAACTTGGATTTCTTCTATAATTCAAAATGTGGCCCACAGTTAATTAATAATATACAATGTTTCATTAACATAAATCACGAGAAGTATGTCTCTCAACTGGCTTAAATATAATCGTCTCGTAAATATTTTTGTGCAGATACCAAGTTCATTAAAAATGATGGTCTGGATCACGTCATGCACTTTTTTTAGACTTGATCTTGAGACGGAATAAGTATTTATTTAAGTTATAAAAACGGGTGCATTAGATATATAGTATTATTTACATATCTAGTTTGCTATTTAGTCCACTTTTAGTAAGTTTTTGATAAATAGTCATTAGCTACACGGTCAAAAAACTTAACTGCAACAACGAAAAGGAAAATAAAATATGTAAATACAACTAGTATAAGGCTATTTACCTAATATTTATTGAAAGCTAGCTATATAAACAGCAATTGCGAAAGTCTAAGTGAGTTAGTTTCCTTTTTTTGTATAAAAATTGTGGATATTAACTTAATTTATCCAAATTTCTTCTTTTTACCATTAGTTACAAGAAAGTTATAATCGCTCATTTTTATGGAAACTTTTTATCAGAACTTTTCGTCGTGGGTGACCAAGATTATGAATGTGAAGAGACGCGACGGAAACACTGAGCTTTGGATTAAAAAAAATGAGATTGAGGCCGACAAGAAGAAGAAGATCTTGCGATATGTAGGGCTGAGATTGGCTGAAGGAAAAGACATTGACGTCGAAAATCTCATGTCGATTCTTCCCACCGAACTCGGATTGTCAATCAAGAAATTCCTCTGCTTCCCGATCTTGAAAAAGGTTTTTTTTCGTTATTTTTTATTTTTATTTTTTAGTTTCTTGGCTACATGTCAACTTAGCGTTAGCTTAATAATCTTCTTCTTTCTTATTTTTTAGGTCCCGATTCTAGAAAACATGGACGATCACACTTACCAGATTATATGCATATACGCAAAGCCGGCGGTATACGCGGAGAAGAGCTACGTGCTTCGCAAAGAAGAGCCCGTTGATTTCTTGTTGCTTGTGACACAAGGCATCTTGTGGAGCCTCGGGAGCGAGACTTCTCTGACGAAGCGAATTCAAAAGGGGGATTTCTGGGGAGAAGAGCTGTTAGAGTGGAGGCTGAGAACGACTTCGTACTCGGAACTTCCGGTCTCGAAATCAAACCTCAAATGTCACACGAAAGTCGAGGGTTTCGCGTTAATGGCCGTGGATTTGGAGCGCGTGTTGACGAATTGCTGGACAAAGTTCCCGATGTCGGAGGGATTGAAGCCCTTTGCGGCGGTTTCCTTGCAGAAGGGGTTTCGTCGCTTTGTTCGCAACAAAATGGCTATGGAAAATAATAAATTTTCCATTGTTACCAGTTACACCTAAGACTATATAGATTCTATATATATTGAAATAGTGAATCTGTTTTCATTTGATATAGATTGTGTTTTAAGAAATTATATGGGCTTGTTTTTTTGTTTGGTTTGTGATTTTGTTTGAAAGAAAACTAATGCTAGAGTTTTTATCCAACAATGCAAAAGATTGGCTACTTCTTCATAAGTTGAAGTTACGTACGTAATGTATCTTTATCCTTGTCTTTGTCTTTAATAAGCTTAAGATTTATAAGTCATGTCAACTATGTAGATCAAAATTCGAATTTCTCTTACAAAACGGCAACTTTGTTTTTAAGAAGTTTCTCTTTTTTTTGGTAATAGGTTTCCCTTTGGGTAAACATAAATTGGAAGTTTCAACGTGTATAAGAATGACAACAGGTACGGGTATGAACGGGTGCATCTATACCGGTATTCATACTCGTTAGAAAAAATACTCGTTAATCCGTTTGAGATTTTTTCAAATGGGCCGGATAACGGGTAATACCCGTTTGGTAGCTGGTGTGAAATTTCAATACTCGCGAACCCAGTTTAGAAATAAAATAAAAAAAATAATAAAATTAACCACTCGAAAATTCTAAATATTGGTAAGTAATAAATCATTTTAATCACTTAATTAAAAAATATAAACATTATAATCATTTATTGAAATATTTATTAATAAAGAGATTGTATATTTTTAATAATATAATAATGATTAATAATATTTTTAACGTTTGTTAAATTTGGGCCTTCCAAGTGTTCTTCCTTAGGTCACATATTTATGCCGCCATTACCTCTGAAATAAATAATAATGTATCTACTTTTATTGAACAACTTCTAATAAACTCGAGCCAGAGACTTTTCTGTGCAGTCTATGATCCATCATATTTTCGATCATTTCCACGTCTCGCCACCTTTCTAACTCGGCATAAATGTCTGACAACACAACATACGGCATTGGATTTTCCGGGTCTAACTCGATGAGCCTTTCGACCATTTCTTTGCCCAGCTCGGGATCCAAACTAGACATACAAGCACCGAGAATGGAAGCACAAACCGAGGAAGAAGGCTCCGGTAACTTCTTCATCAATTCTCTCGCTTCTCTTAGCTTTCCCCACCGAGCCAAAAGTTCGATCATGCCGTTTAAACGGTTTGGTTTCGGGTCCACGCCGAACTTCTCGCTCATCGACTTGAATATCTCCAAACCCTTTTCGACCTCGCCGGCGTCACCGCACGCCGATAGTACTCCGGCGAACGTCGCGTCGTTTGGTCGGAGATTTTCCCTCGTCATCCGATCGAGAAGCTCGAACGCGGATGAGTGGTCGCCGTTCCTCACGAACCCGAAGACCATGGCGTTCCACACCGCCGGATCTTCGCATTTTTCAGAAGCTACGTCCTCGAAGACCTTTCTTGCGGAGCAAGAAAGCCCGCATTTCATGTAGAGGTCGACTAGCGCCGTGACCAAGTGTCCGTTGTTGACCAAGGTTCTCGTCGCGTGGCCGTGGACCTCTTTCCCACTCCTCAGAGCCGGAATCTCCGAGCAAGCCGTCAGAACGCTCGTCATCGACATCGCGTCCGGCGAGATTCCGGCGGACTGCATTCTCCTGAAGCACTCGAAGGCCTCGGCCGATTTCCCTTCTCTCAAAAACCCGCTGATCATCGAGTTGCACGTTGCGGAATTGAACAGCCCCAACGAGTCCCGGTCCCACCTCAGCTCGTCGTAGATCTCGCGTGACTCTCTTCGGAGCCCTAGCCTGGAGTACAAGTAAACGAGCGTCTTTCCGACCATCCCGTTGAGCTCGAGGCCGAGCTTCGTGGCCAGCCCGTGAATTTGCTGGCCGAGCGAGACGAACGAGAGCCTCGCGCTCGCAGAGATAGCCGATACCAGGGACACCGGGTTGGGCCTCGGGTCGAAGCCGATCGTCATTTCCTTGAACACTTTCAAGACCTCGAAAGGTCTGTTTCTTCGGAGAAGGTAAGACATGTGAGCGTTGTAACTCACAATGTTCTTCTCCCACATCTCCTCGAAGACCTTGGACGTCGAAGAAACCACCAATGTTTCTTCTTCGCCGCTCCTCGAATAAGCGCTGATAATCGCCGTGGCCACAAAAACGTCCTTGTCAACGCCTAGCTTCACAGCCCAGCAATGAATCATCTCGACGATCTCGACACTTTCTTCGCACGGTGACAGAAAACTCGCCACAGTCACCGAGTTCGGCCTGAAATCCCAGAAACTAATCTCGTCCCTAAACACCGAGAAAGCTTCTCTCAGATGCCCATTCCGTGCCAGCCCCGAAACAACCGCGTTAATCTCGGCCAAGCCTCGGTCAGGAATTTCGTCGAACACCATGAGCGCGTCTCTCAGGAGGCCGAGACTCATGTACATACTCGTGAGGGAAGTTGCTGAGTAATGATCGAAGATATATCCGGTCTTGAGAAGATTGCTGTGAAGCGATTTTCCATGGGAAGCGAGTCCAAGCTTCGCACAGGCTTTGAGAGCCGGAGGGTATGTGAATGTGTTTCGTCGGTTTGAAAAAAGGCATTTCTTTGAATATAGATCGAGCGCTTCTCTGTAAAAACCAGCTGCGACGAGTCTTAAACTTCTGTGTTTCATTCTCAGACTTTGTTTTTTGAGCTCTGCGCTTACGCACCGTTCATCACGAAAGCAGCAACGTAACGTCTTTCAACGTGTGGAGTTGTGCCATTTAATAAACGGCATAAGATTCATCAAACGGCGTTAGAGGGAATACATAAAAACGACAAGGAACCAATAAATCAGTAAAGGCATTATATTATATATACTTGTTTTTTTTTTTTTTTTTTTTTTTAAATTTTTTTGTAAGAAAAGCTCTTTTTTTTTTTTTTTTTTAAATAAGCGATTAGACTCTAAAAACACGTAATGTTCATCCATATAGATTTTTTTTAATCAGAAAAATAAAAATGTATCCAAAAAACTTTAAATACATTTTTTTTTCTTCAAAATAATATATTTATGAACGTACTACTTGTTTTTCAAAACTCTATATATTTTTTCATCCTGATTAAAATATATTATTTATTCCTTATCAACGCGCGGGACATACTGCTTGTTTTTAAATATTTTCATGCTACTCCACAAATTTGGTTGCGATAACGGAATACGAAAAAAATGAAAATTAATGATAATAATAATAGTAATAATACTAATCCAATGCATGGCTAGGTGTTTGACATTTGAGAAATTTGACTATTTAGCTAAAAGAAATTCTCATACATGCTAGTTATTTATATTATATGATATTAAATTATTAATGTATTATTGCGTCTTTAGACGTTTGGTTCTTAAAGTTTTTATAAAAATAGAATTGTCTCTACCCTTTTATTTACACAATTATTATGAACAAGTGTGACAATATGGTTGCTAAGAAAAGTTAATAAAGGCTTACCAATGTCGGACCATCACAGGGACTACTGCTAAATGTCTCATGAACAGACCCGACGACCTGATCGAGTTTAGGGAAAGCGAGTCATGGTTGTTAGATGGCCCTCACGACGACGCGCTTGTCCTGACCTTGAACATATCGAATTGCACAGTCTCTCGGATTCTCGTCGACAACGAAAGTTTCGTCGACGTCATCTATCTAAGCACCCTTCAAAAGATGGAGATAAACGAATCCGAAGTCGAAAAAGGTTCACTCAGGCGGTGAGAATAAGCTCGTAGAATTCGAAGTCAACTTCCATGATCGAGTCCAAAAAATTGGCCATCTACGCAGGCGGTGAGAATAAGCTCGTAGAATTCGTCGTGTTGAACTGCCCTTCGACATTCAACATGATCTTGGGGAGGCCATTGGTTCACTCCATGAGAGCCGTCCCATCGACGTACCACCAATGCATTCGTTTCCCGACTCCAAAAGGGATAAGGGAAATAAAAAGGGAATCAATCGGCAGCGTGATCATGCTACCTAAGTAGGTACAAGTTAGACACCAGCCCGATCAATAGAAATTAATGGCTGTCAACGAACCCGGCGCGCCAATCAAGCAAGACGAATGGGACATTGAGCCTGAGACTCAAGATCACCCACGTCTCGAACTTACTACCCCAATCCAAGTCGACGGGTCTGACCCGGAACGAGTGGTAGGGATAGGTTCAGAAACTAAATGGTGAAATAAAGCGTCAACTCATTCATTTCCTAAAAGGAATAAGTCGACCTTCGCCTAGACAACCGAAGACATGCCACAGATTGATGTTAGCGACACATCCCACCAATTGAATGTCGATCCGAGTTTCAAACCAGTGAAACAAAAGAGACGCGAGCTCGGCCCGGACATGGCCAAATCGGTCAATGATGAAGTAGAACGGCTCCTGAGGGCGGGATCAATCCGGAAAATTAAATACCCGGACTGGTTAGCCAACACGGTCGTTGTAAAGAAAAAGAACGGGAAATTGAGAATATGCGTAGATTTCACATATCTCAACAAATCATGCCCGAAAGACAGTTCTCCCATTCCGGACATCGATTGGTTGGTCAAAGCAACCGCCAGACACAAGATGTTATCCTTCATGGATGTATTCTCCGGGAATAGTCAGATCTTGATGCACCCCGACGATCAAGATAAAACCTCCTTCATCACCGCTAGAGGAATTTATTGTTAAAAAGTGATGTCATTTGGTGAACAAGACTCGTGAACAAGATGTTCGAGGAGAAACTGGGTAAGACCATGGAGGTCTACATCGACGATATATTGGTGAAGTCCGTCCGCGACTCCGACCACGTAGCGCACCTCAAGTAATGTTTCAAGGTACTGAACCAATACCATATGAAACTCAATCCTGCGAAGTGTTCATTCCAGGTATCGTCAGGGAAATTCCTGGGCTACTTGGTAACCCAACGAGGTATCGAAGCGAACCCCGACTATATCTTGGCATTGACGGGAATGCCCTCGCCTAGGAATAAGCGAGAAGTATAACGATTAAATTGGAGAGTGGCAGCACTGAACTGGTTCATCTCGAAATCAACAGACAAGTGTCTCTCATTCTTCAAGTGCACCAGCCCAATAGAAGATTCAAATATCAGCTCAAGATAACCACTCCCAAAAGATTCGAAGGTACAAGGCCAGTTAGCCCGAACGATCCATAACCGCTATCCAAACGAATAAGTCTTTGAATGATAGGTGTTCCGGAACACAGTAATGAACTCCAACTGACATACGACGTGTCACTCGTAACCCGGAGCTCGCAACCTCGTCTCTAGTACAATAAATGTAGGATAATTAGACCTATGTCGGACATGTTACTTTTAGTTTTCCTTTCCTACTCTAAGATCTAGCAATTTTTGCCTCCTGATTCAAATCATTGTACTACTTTGAGCGATTATAATAAAAAGCCCCAAGCTTACTTTGCATTCAGCTTTTCTTACCTTTACTTGTTATAAAAAATCTTCCAATTTTCCTATTTGGTCTTGCAAGGAGAATTGAAGTAATTATATATCTAAATCGACCCATCTAATTGTCTGAGTTGTCGTGACTGCTTTGTTGTGATTTCTCACATCAACAAATATTTTGCCTGGTTTCTGTCGAAATCCGAAGAAGCTTTAGTTATTTTCGCATATCACAAATAAGTAAAGAGTATTGATGCATATAAGTCAAAATGCCGTTGTCCGGTGGCCGTCCACATGGAATATAATTTTGCCACCACTATGACAAAAATAAAAAACAACAAACAAACAAATGCCAATCAAACAATTGTCATTTTTGGAGCTATTGAAGAGTTCTTTGTTGTTATTTTTTTATGCACTAGTAAGAGTCTTAATACAATATCAATGTACTAATAATCATGAGCGATAATATCAAAAATACTATTTTTTAAGTTTGCCCCAATTGAATAACATATTCCTCTTTCCAGTGGGTTTTGGAGTATAATCAAGTCTCTTTGAATCTTAGGAAAAAAACATGAAGAAGTTCATAAATTTATAGTACACGAGGCTTATATATATATATATATATATATATATATATATATATATATATATATATATGTATTATTGAAGTGAGAAAGTTTCACATTGATTGTGTGTGTGAATAAACATGTATTTATATATCAGTTGAGTCTCTTCACTTAATACCAATTGGTTTTAAAATGGAATTCAACATATATATATATATATATATATATATATATATGTATATATAAAGCCGCAGGTACTATAAATTTTATAAACTTATATAATACAAGACTTTTTTTTATTAAATCACGAACATACACTAAAATAAATACAAATACCAAACTCTTTAGAACAAAAAAAATATAAGATCTCATGATGTATACGATTCAACATTTAAATCGAATGATATCTTATCGCTCGCGAGTTTTCGACGAACATAAAATAATGGCAATAACTAAATTTTCAGCAAAATAGCTCCTTCATAATATCCACACAAGTTAATAGGTGAATCAAAAACTCGGAGACAACCGACCGAGAGAAAGAACGTTCATATATATATATATATATATATATATATATATATATAACCAAAACTCTAATATAAAACTCGGTTCACTATAGTTAATACTCTAATAAAAACTCTAATATAACCAAAACTCTAATATAAAACTCGGTTCCTTGTCAACGCCTAGCTTCACAGCCCAGCAATGAATCATCTCGACGATCTCGACACTTCCTTCGCAC
>NC_142758.1:41049713-41099713 GCF_054948205.1 Urtica dioica subsp. dioica | reverse complement strand
TTCGCATTTCCAGATTTTTCTCTTCGCTTGAAGAACCATTCTTGAAGAGTAAATCGAATGCATTCCACCATGCTACAAATTGGGAATGTTCTAGCGTCCTTTATCCTCTTGTTGAAGCTTTCCGCGTAGTTACTCGTCAATAAATTGTACTTGTTGTTAAAATATTCGAAGTCGCATTGTAAATCTAAGAAACAAACCAAAATCTTCGAAATAAAGTACTACCTGCTTGTGAACTTACCTTTTTCCAGGAAAGTACGACCGAGCAAACCTTTCAATTCCAATGTCTTCCAGATATTTAGCAAGGTTTGGATCTTTACGCCTTAGCTTCTTGAATTGAGCATGGAAAACAGATTTTCTCCAAGCATAACATGCGCCATACATCTCTGGGCCACAAACATTGGTTTTGAACACATGAGCAACATTCATATTTAGATGCTGGTAGCAGATCCCGTGATAACACTCTGGATACACAACCGGTATAGCATGAAGGATACTCGCGTGCCTAAAACAAAGCGTTTGAAACATAAATATTAGATCAACTAAAATATTCGAAATGTACTTCTCAGAAAACCTAAAATCTCTGAAATAACATTCCAAAATTGTCGAAACAAAACTAAAATCTTCGAAATTAAGTACCTGTCTGATATGAAACAAAGATCTGGCGGGGAACCGATGGTCTCTCTCAGTTTCCGAAGGAAGTAGGTCCAAGAGTGATTATTTTCGGTGTCTACAACAGCAAATGCAAGTGGAAACAATTGGTCATTTGCATCTAATGCAATCGCCGATAATATCTGCCCTCCGTACTTTGTCTTCAAGAAACTACCATCGATACATATCACAGGTCGACATGATGCAAATCCCCGTATACAAGCTCCAAGGGCCCAAAAACAGTACCGAAATCGACTGCCGGAGTCAAGAACAAGGTCAGTAACCGAACCTGGATTTTTTTGTTCTAATGCGTAGAAGTAAGCAGGTAACCGCTTGTATGACTCGTCAAGTGTACCCCTTATGTACCTAATTGCCGTCTCCTTGCATCTCCAAGCCTTCTCGTAACTCAAATTTATCCCATACTCCTTTCGTACATCTTCTATGATGTTCCTTGGTGTATATGATGTCGATTGAAGACTATACTTATGCTTGATAACATGTCCTACAATCCATGGTGCAGCTTGAAGTTGGCCACTAGCAGGGGCATCAATCGAACAAGTATGTGTAGAAACATACACACTCACTTCGAACATATCACTGTTTGGTAGTTTATTCCCTCTCAATTTCCAAGTACAATCACCAGCTTTGCACTTGACTACCCACCGACTCCTGCTTGTTTCGAAGACCCTATACTGAAAGCTCTTTCTCATTGCAAGCATGGCAACTTTAGTTTTCAAATCAAACTTATTATCAAAATTTTGCCCAACACATATGTCCGAAGAACTGCCAGTGGATGAAGGCGTACTTACATTTTCCTCCGAATCGGGAATTGAAACATGTGCATCCCATAATTTTGACTTCTTATGAGGCGTCGCCGATACTGGCTCTGACATGGGAATATCATTATCATTCATAACCGGATCATCCTCACAATAGAATCCGCTTGCATCAAAATCTTCCTCATCATCGCCATCTTCATCTTCCTCATCATCACCATCCTTACCTTCCTCATCACCCTCTTCATCGCATGGCGCCTGAAAATCATTCACCTCGACGCTAATACCTAAGCATGCTACCTGAGAATTTGGGGTTGGTGAAACTGCCCTGCTTGGAGTTGTATCAAGAGCTGCATCAACAATGTTTCTTTTCACGGGGGTTACGCATAAGGAAATCCTCAGCTTGGATTGACCAGAATTCTCTAACATAAATTCCGTCACACTAGCGTCCGATGCCAAAATGAGAGGAGGCATTGGTCTTCCAGCCCAAACATACGCAGCTTCAAGTTTCAAATCGTATAACGACTCGTCGACACAAAAAGCTTCGTACATAGCGATTAATAGCTCCGCCCGAGATAAGTCTTTCGCGAGTGCACGGAGTTCGAATCGCGATTCATTAGTATATTCCCATTTTGTACCTTTGTTCACCCAAGTACCATCAAATAAACAACTTATATTAACGTTTGAACCTGTTAAGAAGTTAAAAAGTATACATTAGAAGTCAAATCTGTACAGGTTAAAAAGTTCGAAATGAAATCGAAATAACAGCAATAAACTTCGAAATTACAGACAACAATTTCGAACTTTTTCTGGATCCAACATGACGAACTCAAACTCTTTTTCTCAGTAAATCAAACATCTCTCTTACAAAATATCATCGAATTAGGGATCGAAACTTACCCATTTTTCTTCTCTCAACTGTTTAACTACATAGAAGGCCCAAAAAATTTGAGTTTAAACGAAATCTTTTCTGGGAATCGAAATCTTCGAAATGAAATCGAAATAACAACTATAAACTTCGAAATTACAGACAACAATTTCGGACTTTTTTCTGGATCCAACATGACGAACTCAAACTCTTTTTTTCAGGAAATCAAACAAATCTCTTACAAAATATCATCGAATTAGGGATCGAAACTTACCCATATATCTTCGGGTTTGTCGTGCGTTGGGGTTTGCGACGAGCGTGGAGATGGGCGTGCTTGGCTGTGGGCTCGGCTGGTTCGCGACTCGGCTGGAGGGCTCTGTTGGTTCGCGAGATTGCTGGACTGGCGACGACGGCTAGGGCTCTGAGTGGCGACGACGGCTGCGGGCTAGGGCTCTGAGTGGCTCTGAGGATGGTTTCTTTTTTTCTTTTTTTTTTTAAAGGGAAAGGTGCTTGGCTGTGGGCTGCACGTTTTTTTTTCTTTTGTTTTGGTTTCTGAATTGAAAAAGACAACTGGAGTGAGTGAAGGATTGATTTTGAAAAAAAAATTCATTTAAGGGTAATTTTGACATTTTACATGGTGATATGCTTGGTTTTCCTAAGGGAACCAAAATATGGTTTGGTTTTCAAATCACATGCTACACTAAGCTTGCTTTATCAAGTTTCCCTATATATATAACACAACGAGACTGATGTACTACGAGACTTATATAAACTCATGACTACCACTTAGTTATATGGTCGCGAATTGAAATGAGAGTTTTCATCCGTTTTAACAAAAATAAATATGTATTTAAGGTGCAGTTAGCTACGAGCCCATTTAAATTTCTTGCATTGAAATTTTAGTTAAATTATTTAAAAATTAAATAAATAACTCAAACTAACGGAACATACGTGCACTATATAGGAGACGTACACAAATCAATTCAATTGAAGACAAAAATTTAGGAGTTTAAATACGAGAATTAAAATATGTTTAATTAAAAAAGAGAAGAAACTATTAAAAAAAAAACGCATGCGTATTGTTTGAGTTTAAGCTATTTTCTTAATTTTTATGAATTTCGACTTAAATTTGAATGTAAGAGATTTAAATGAGATTTAATTCTGCTTGATAAAAATGGATTATATGTTTAGCTCCCGCTTCAAAAAATTTCATTTGTGATAGCTACCAAGCATTCATTTCCAATAATGTCTTTAACAATGTTCATAATTTGTTCGTAAGGTAAAAAAAAACCACATAATTACAAAATATAATTTATCCATGTTATCCTTTGATAATCATATTTTACATGATAACTAACCCTATTTGTCATAGCCTAATGACAACGTGTTATTTATCTAATCCGATAAAAACATTAAAATTTGGAAAGCGAGATTATTTAACTAATCATATTCAATATGCACGATCCTATTAATTTTAGTTATTTTCTTCACAATCATAATACAATTTCATAATAAATAATTAGCGAACTAGCTATATTTATACTTTTAGATTGCTATATAACCAATTTTTAGATAATTTCGAACAAGCCTTGTTTCAAAACTACATCAGATTTAAAATTGAAGTCCCCATCCATAAACCTTTATACACAGACAAATTCATCTCTCTTCAAAACACAAAAATTTGGGTCCAATTCCATTATGAAAAACTCCTCTACATGTGTTTTACTTGTGGCATGTTGGGCCACGATAATCGTACCTGCACAGAACCACTCGTTATCATTACAGATGGCCGAGATGAGGTGGTTCCGCTCTTCGGACATGGCTCCACTCATATCCCACTCATCTAAACTGCTTCGAAGTCACCAAAAAAGCTGCGAGTCCAAACGTAACCTCGAACCAAAACCCACAGGATAAAATCCCTTAACCACAAATACATGAAACCCAAACCCAAAATTTGTCTCCAATGCACTCCAACCTAAACCCAGAACCCAACCACAACTGGAATCTCTCCTCCAAGCGCAAACACAAACAGACCAAACATACCTTGTCAACTCCGTTGACGGTCGAAACACCCGACCAACATACCTTGCGAACCGGACCACCGTCTCCGACCAGCACGGCCACTGCGACCGATTCTCTAAAGACCAAATCAGATATCACTACCCTCAACGCCAACCAATCCCAACCCCGCCGTCCTCAGCCAATGATGTGAAAGCCCCAAGCACCGTAAACCCCAAATCCAATGAACCAAATCTTGATTCTCCAACCGTTCCCATAATTAATCCCCTCATTAATACCAATCCTAAATTCCAAAATCCACCTCAAACCACACTCTTTAATGTACCCATCGAAGGACCCATTTTCCCTCATTACCCGCAAAACCCAAGCCCGATACCCCTATCCACCCTACTCATTCAACCCAACACATTAAAATTCTCAAATCACACCACCCATACCATTGCTAAACACTTGACACCAATCAACACCACTCTTTCCGTCTCTTCTGGCCTTGAACCGAATATCCCAAAAAAGTAAAGCAAACTTTCCAACTCACGTGACCAAACCACCAAAATTGCAAAGAAAGAACAACAACAAACTCCCCGAAAAAATATCTCTCTCAAAAATCAAGCACGAAACCGCGCCTCCTCCTCACCAATCCAAGTGACACCCCACCTCTGAAAATGTTCCAACCGACGCCAACCTCACTCCTGGACCTTGCACAACAACACCCCAAGCTCTTGAAGTTTCTGCCTTCCCTAATTCCTCATCAGCACAAACAAACGATCTATCGGCAACCTTAGTGAAGAAGTTCACCAGTCACAATGTTAGTCCTCTGCTGGAATTTCAAAGAATTAGGAATCCTTGGACTATCAATACCCTTCAATCACAAACATCCTCTCTCTCTCTCTCCCGACCTCATCTTTCTCTCTGAAACTAATTTTTTTCCTCAAAGCTTAATTCCCTCAAAAGAGCAATCAACGTCCTCCATGATCTTGTTATCGACCGCGTTGGTCTAAGCGGCGGCTTGGCCCTTCTTTGGAACGACAAAATCCAAGTCTCAATCTCCTCCTACTCCCGATGTCATATTGATGCCTTCATCATCAACCCCACCGATAAATTTCGGGTATATATGGTAATCCCGACGCCTCACAACGCCATCATACATGGACCCTTTTACGCCACCTATGCCATCTCTTTGACAGACCATGGATATGTGTTGGGGATTTCAATGAAATCACTCACTCGACAAAAAAACTTGGAGGCTGCCCACGACCCCAACACCAAATGAATAGAATAAAAACACTATTGATGACTATAGCCTCCACGATCGTGGGTCAGCCCATGATTCCTTTGCATGGTTCCACACCTCTGGTGATGATCTCATCCAAGATTGCCTCGGATCATTTTCTCGCCACTACCTCATGGAAGACACTTTATCCCTGCGGTGCTGTCCGCCACCTCAACTTTTAGTCTTGGATCACTCTCTCATCAACCTCCATTGTAATGGGTTGAGTACCCGAAACCAAAACACAAAGCTTCACCACCAACGTTTCCATTATGAAGAAGCTTGGGCCGAAGACCCTGAAGACCTCTAAGTGATCCGAAACACAAAACTCTCCATTATGGCCTCGAACCCTTTCCATAAATGGATGGCAGCGCTCTTGAGTTGTGAGACCTATCTCCGTACCTGGAATCGGGATAAGTTTCGCGCCCTCCAAAACACTACTAATAGCCAAAAAGACAAGCTCGCAGCAACAAGTGCAAACCTAAGCCTCGACATAGTCCATGTCTTCTGCCGTAAAGAAAATCTCCTCAACAACCTCCTCGGCAAAGAAGAGAAGTATTGGCGTCAAAGAAGTCGAGCCACCTGGCTCCAACACGGCGATCACAACACTCGCTTCTTCCACTAAAAAGCTTCCCAACGCAAGAAGAAGAACACGATCACCGGCCTTTTCAACTCCAATGGCATATGGCACGACCAACCTCACTCAATGTCGGAGGTTATTATCCAATACTTTTAAACCATATATCGCTCCACAAACCCATCCATAACCTCGGCCATTCTCGATTGTGTCCCCACCAAAATCACTCCAGCCACCAATGATATTCTTTTGTAACGGCGAGATCTGGAAAACTCTCTTAAAAATGCCTCCCCATAAAGCATCGGGTATTGATGGCTTCCCGGCATGCTTCTTGCAACAACATTGTGACACTTTTGGTGACTTATTCACTCAGGTTTGCCTTGGAGTTCTCAATGATAATTGATCGGCAAAAGAAATCAACCACACCCTTATCAGTCTAACCCCACAACTACTAAGCCCATATACATGAAAGATTTACGACCTATAAGCCTCCGCTGCGTCATATACAAAACCATCTATTTTCGACAATGCCATACTTGGATTGGAATCCCTCCATACGATGAAACTTGGTCAATTTGGAAATGGTCAAAACACAGCCCTCAAGCTTGACCTTTCTAAAGCCTTTGATCGAGTTAAGTGGTCTTTCATTGAAACCATGATGCGCCGTCTTGGTTATCATGACCGTTGGATTCTCGAGATCATGAATTGTATCACAAGTGACTTATTCCTTCGTCCTTAATGGAGTCTTTTATGGAAAAATCAGCCCTAGTCGAGGCCTTAGAAGAAATGACCCCCTATCCCCCTTTCTTTATCTCTTTTGTGCCGAAGGCCTATCATTCCTCCTCCGAGAAGCCCAAGACCTTCACCAAAATCACGGCCTTTCTTTCAGCCACATGAGCCCACAAATATCTCATCGATCACCAAATTTCTGTTGGAATTGATCTAGGTTTAAGAAAAGATTTAACGCTTCGAGCAGGCGGCGGAAAATAAAAATTTTATTTTAAACAAGTAAAACAATTTTACTAACCTAGACAAAGAACAAACACATGTTTATATTTAAATTAAAACTATTAAAGAGAATTACTCGTTTACTAACATTTGTGAAGCTTCAACGTTGAGAAGCCTTAGGAAGGTTGAAACGTTCGTCTCCCCACGCAGCTCGTCTTTCTTCGTTCTTCGGGAACTCGAGTAACCACGAAAGTTTCTATCACATAAATCACTTGAGATAAGAAGGAATTAGTGTGTTGGCACTTTTAAACACGACGACTCAAGAACAAGTCTAAGAGTCGAAGAGCTAAAACACTAGGTCAAATGTAGACCTATGTGCCAAAACAAAAATGAAAAGAACCAGAGAGAGAGAGATGGAGAGGGGGCGGCCACAATGTCTAGAGAGATAAGCTCTCAATCTCTAACTTATGTGGGATGAGAAACAATGAGAATGAAGACCCTATTTATAGGAGAGAGATTACCTTCAAAAATGTAGTTTCCTCTTCTATAGAATATCACATATTCATGAGAAAATATTTGATCTCCCATGCCTTATTTCACACGGCCATCACTATGCTTCTAGAAGCAAATTTGTTTCCTCTTCTGATTGCCTTCTCCTAGCCTTGGCCGCCCAAAATTCTTTCCTACTGGAGGAAATTTGTTTCCTCTTTTTCTTTTGGCAAGTATCTTCATACATTAATGCACAAAATTGGCTCTCTTTCTCTTGGGTTTGGACGTGTAGAAGGCTTCTATAAAGACCTTCTAGATGTTTCTTCATTTGTTCATGACAACATAAGAAAAGCCCATTAAGAATTTTCAAGTAAAATTCCATGAAATGAAATTAATCCTCAAGGCCCAAATAACTTATCATGGTCGAGTATTTCATTTGTCATCATATGACAATGTCAAAAAATTTATTGACATTCATTTCGTCCTATGTCCAAAAAGACAAAAATACCCTTTAGACAATTTTAGTAAAACTTGTCTCATTCTTGTTTTGACTTAGCTTCTAGTTTAACTAATCCTACTCGATATGACTTGTGACAGTGACCCCATGGATCCAAATGAACAAAGCTTGAGCTAACATACTTGGACTCAAAAGTTCACAAACCTTTTCCAAGTTTAGATTAATGTCAACTGACTCCACTAAAGAGTTGACATTGAGAATCTCTCGGTTCAAATGAATTTATTTTCTACTCAAGAATTCAACTTAATTGTGATGAGTGGAACCACTGAATATTATCTATGTTTACCCTTCATGAATATCATCAGCTAGTCGGGATTTACAAAATTACCATTTTACCCGTCTAGCTGTTATTTCCTCAACTCCTTTGTCGCTTGTGAATAAGTTAGAAACAATGTATTGACGAGGAGCTAACAAGTCACATTGATTCATCCAAAAGAGTCATGACTCCATTTGGACATTGGCGAGTTCATTTATTCACATTCCAAGGAACAAAGCATGATGTGATATACATTGCATTTCAGCAATCTTATACATGAATTCCATATCTATGAGATCTTCACAAAGTTACTCATGACATCTTCATAGCTTAGTACTTCACCAATAGGTCCTGTTCAGAATCACATAGTGAATCCGAACTCTGACTTTCTCAAATGAGAATACGTAAGCTATGAAATGACATGTCTCATTTAAGGATTGAGGTAAGCATGATGCAATTCATACGTAGTTACTTCGAGACATAAGAGGTTAAATGGTTTGTTCTTATTCTGTCTCTAGAAGTGCACTGGTCAATTCAGTACATTCAGAAGATACCTAGAAGAACTATAGAGTCTCCAACTCTTAAGGTCCCATAACCAGACATCATAGATTATCCTAACAACCGTAGTGAGATCAATAGTCCTTTGATCCTTAGATTGCGAATATATTGTTTTAAGCAAACCATGAAGAGTTTTTCATGCAAATCTACATTTGTCTCTTCATATGTTATTAGGTTTGTTTAAGGACTAAAGACTATAGATTATCATAAAGCTTCAAACAGACAAAGAAGAATGAATGAACGTTTCAACTTTTATTAATAATTCAGCAGTTACAAGCAAGAGTCTTCGTGAGACTATATTACATCAAATGTACATAAATAGACACTACTACTCTTCTTGTGGGCACCATTGACAACAATTTCATTGCCAACACCCTTCGGGTATGAATTGTTCCTTGCCATGAGAAATACCTAGGCCTCCCCGCCTTTTCCGGTCGGTAAAAAAAAAAACTCTTTTCACTTACACAAAAGGAACGAATTTGTAATTAAATAAGAGGTTGGAAATCTTCACTTTTCTCCCAAGCCAGGAAAAAATTCCTTATTAAATCAATCTTCCAAGCCATTCCTAGCTATGCCATGAGCTGTTTTCGCCTCCCCAAAGTCTCATCACCGAAATTCATCGAATCTTACCCTGATTTTGGTGGGGATCTACCAATGGAAAAAATAAAATTCATTGGTGCACTTGGCAAACCCTTTGCGAAAATAAAAACGATGGTGGTCTTGGGTTCCGAGATCTAGAAGCCTTTATTGAACCCTCCTTGCTAAACAAGCTTGGCGACTCATCCGAAATCCTACCTCTCTAACCTCCCGCATTCTCAAAGCATGTTACTTTCCCAACGCCCCATTCACCAAAGCCAAACCTCACCGATGAGGCTCCTTTTCATGGAATAGCCTCTTTTGGGGTCGAGATCTTATCATGTCGGGTTCTAGATGGAGAGTTCGAAGCTGTGAAAGCATTAATGTCATCAATGACAAATGGATCCCCCGGCCTTCCACATTCTCCTTCATTGAGGGTCCCTACCTTCCCAAAGACACTCGTGTCATGGATCTTCGTCATGGAAATGGCGTTTGGAACGCTGATTTTATCAAAGCTATCTTTAATCCCGATGATACTGCCATCATTCTTAGCATTCCTTGCCCCGCTTTTGACGTTAGCGATCGTCTCCATTGGCACTAGATTCGAGATGGTGAATATAGCGTTAAAGGTGGATATCAAATTGCCTTCACCCAAAAATACCCATCCCCTGCTTTGAGCTCTACCTCTTCGGGGTCATGGTGGAAATCCCTATGGAGGCTTATACTCACTCCTAAAATCAAAACCTTATTATGGAAATTAAGTCATGGATACCTCTCCACAAACCACGCCCTAGCCAAAAGTAAAGTTATTAATGATTCGGTGTTTATTTTGCAGATCCACTCCCAAAACAGCGATTCACGCCATTTCGACATGTCCCGATGCTTTTGCTCTTTGGAAAAGTTGCGATCTCGACCACGCCATTGACCCGCGCAATTCCTCAGATCCAATCAGCATGCTTCTTACTGTAGCATACCATCTCGACCCAGAATCTTTTCATCTCTTCACAGCCCTCGCTTGGTCAAGATGGACCTACCGAAAGTCCTCAACAACCACACTCGTCTCGATCCTCGCTTCTTCATAGACTGGACTTCTCAACTCCTCGACGAGCTGCGCCTCCCAGATCAATTTCGACTTCCGACTAAATCCAAGAACCCCTACAAAATTCTGCAACCTTGCACCGCCACTACTCACGTGAACGTCGACGCTGCCATCTGCTCTCGGAGAAACCGTTGTGGTTTTGGTGTGCTTCTCCGAACCAGTACAGGTACAACCTTAGCCTCTCACATAGCGCAAGCCCATGTTATTCTCGCCCCCGACATCGCGGAAGCCTCTGCGATCTTAGAAGGCATAAAGCTCGCCCGAGATAAACACTTGGATAATATCTCCGTCATCTCTGATTGTCTTTTGGTGATCCATCTTGTTTCCTCCAATATTTCGCCGTTTACGGAATCGGGTTTCATTGTCGACAACATCTGCTACCTTACAACTTCGTTTTCCTCTTGCAATTTTTCATTTTGTCACCGGGCTAGTAACAATCAAGCCCACCTCTTGGCTAAGTATGCACTCAATTTTAATTCCCTTGTTACTTGGGATTTTGAAACTACACCTTTTATTGTAACCGCTATTGCACCTTTTATTGTAACTACTTTAATAACTCTTCTAGAACCACAACCAGTTACAACAATTGTTATCATCATTAAGCTATGGACACGTGTATGGATTTTTTTTTGTAAGACTTTTGGGGAAAAAAAAAAGAAAAAGAAAAAAAGAAACACCAAATACCACTTGCTGATATTATATCATCTATTGTAATCAGTCGACCAAAGGTAAATTTATTACATTACTAGAGGATTTATTTAGAAATATCTTACCTAGTCCTTCTTTTGTCTTTATATGGAAAATATTTACATTAACAAGTACCTAGACACTACACAAAATCTGTTGGCATTTAGAACATTATCTATTCCTGAAATATTATCTTATTCTAGTTTATTATGAAATGTTGTAAAAGATGATATAGGAAAAGTAATAAATATATGTATATTATGGGAAAAAGAATGAAATGGCTTGATAATTATCTTCACTTATAAAATACAAGTAATATGCCCCGTCGTTTCCCGGGAGGCTTGATAAATTTTAGTTTAAATAATATTGTGAACGGTTTGCAAGTGATGGTTGTCACTTGTCATACGTAAAAATTAGCATTTTTTTTACCACTTTTTAATATATATTTAAAATCATTTTAATTAAATAATAACTCAGATATAAAAAAAATTAGAAATAGTTAGTTGTAATTATGAACGCAATTTTTTTTAGCAGCACAAAAATTATGATTAACCAACATCATTACTTATATGTTCATTAGTTTTCAATAATTGTACTGATCATAAGTAATTTGAATTATAAAAGTATTAATCGGCTAATAATTGTTATCGTTTTAAAGTTAGTGTAGGGAATTTTCATTTTTAGAGTCGTTTTTGGAATTTTCGTTTTTTTAGATTTGTTTTTGGAATTTTCGTTTTTTAAAGTCGTTTCTGGAATTTTGTAATTTTATTTTTTAAAGTCGTTTTTGAAATTTTGTAAGTTTTAAAGATTATTTATGTGATTTTCAAAAAATAAGCGATACTGGTGACATAACGGAAAATGTTAATAGTGAAAAACAGTTCTGCTATAATAATGTGTATATAGTATGTATGTATGTGTATGTTTTGTCATAATCAGTAGATGCACGTGGAAGCCAAGAAGTAAAAACAATATATTATTTTATTCGTTTCTTTTTCAACTTCAACTGAAGTTTGAATTTAATTAATTTTGCATTATAAAAATCCTCAGAGAAATAAAGAGGTGTGTAATAACATTATATATATATATAGATCACTAATTTCGTATTATACTACCCACCTTCATCATCTTCTCCTTCCTCATCACATCTTTTGTTCCTTTGCTTTTATTTTCCTTCCCTCTTTGTAAGCATTTCTTTTCTTTTTTCTTTTTCTCATTATTCTTTCTGTTTCTCAAGTTTTTCTTTTCTCTATTTTAATAAATTCTCTTCTAAGGCTAGTTTCAACACCCGTCTGTAACTCTGCATGCTTTGTGATGGAATGTTAATTGAGATTCTTTCATGAAGCTGAAGCTGTACTGTATATAAAGAGTATTTTTAATTAATTAATTTTTTTTTTTTTTTTTTTTTTGTGGATCTTCGTCTGATCATTTTTCCCAAAAGCCCAAAGACATGCATGTCATGTCATGCTCTATTAACATTGTTAAAAAGATCATAAAGCTTTTCATCCTTTTTTTCATAACTCAACAAGTTTTTTTCAAAGGCATACATCTTGGACTCTCTCTCTCTCTCTCTCTCTCTCTCTCTCTCTCTCTCTCTCTCTCTCTCTGTGTTGTTTCATGTGTGCATGGAAAAAAACAGGAATGGCTGTGTTTGGGGCTCAGGAAGTGAGGGTTCATGAGAGTTTGGATGAGCTCGGGACTGATTTGGCAGACTATATTGCAGACATTTCTGAGACTTCAGTGAATGAGAGAGGCTTCTTTTCTCTTGCCTTATCTGGTGGTTCTATCATTGACTTACTGGGGTATATATCATTTCAATTAATGTCCATATTCCTACCATTTTTTTATGTTTTTTCTAACAAAAAAAAAAAAAAAAACAACTTGGGTCTACAATGTTCCTTAATTTTTTTTCCTTGGTTTGAATTTGTGGGTGACAAACAGAAAACTGTTTGAAGGTCCATATAGCAAGACAGTGGATTGGGCAAAATGGTACATATTTTGGGCTGATGAGCGTGTTGTGGCCAAGAACCATTCTGATAGCAATTACAAGCTCGCCAAGGATCGCCTTTTCTCCAAAGTTCGTCCTTTATTTTATTTTTTATTTTTATTATTTTCTGTCAGTTTTATAAGCTATGGAAGATTTGGTTTTCAAATGAAACATTTCATTTTTTTTAATGGAATATAATGGAATATAACATTTGAATAAGAGGATTTTAGGTGTGGTTGCACATGGACATGATATTTGGTTGATTTATTTTCAAATCCAGCTCTAAATTCTGATCTCATACACTTGTTGTTACCTTGTTGAGTAGTTATAATTATCCTCTCACATTGAAAGCGTTTACTTGGATATTATTAACATGAGCTTGTCGTTTTCTTTCTTTGTTGTGTTTTGGTCTCACATTTCATTTTGGCTCTAAAACACCCTTCAGAACAAATGTAGAAGTCTCCGGTACATTTCTTGAACAAGTATTATTTATGTATTTCAATCTCATGAGAGATGAGACAACACAATTCTTGCATCACTTTACATAGATTCTTCCCCATTAATTACATTGTTGAATTTCTTTTTTTTCTTTCTCCTTGACGTTTTGAATTCTTTCTTTGACCTTTATGAACAATGCTGCAATTTTGTCCACAAATTTGGCCTAATTTGATCATAAAAAATTGCCCCACAATATATTCATATAATGATACACATAAGATGTGGCGGAGTCAGGTAAGGTAAGGACCACGGATATATGCGCACGCGAACTTCTAAAAATTAAAATTTGTACCTTTAAATTTCATCAATTTGTAAATTTTTTTATATAAAAAAAATATATATATTGAGATTTATGGAATTACTCATAGTTTTAGGTACCGCTACTGCCGATTGTTATCGGTTTTTTTATTTTATTTTTTTTATTAAAAATGAGATTCATGGAATTACTCGTTGTTTTAGGTACCGATCGTGCCGAGCCACGTGATATCGATAAACGACGCAGTTTCTGCTGAAGAAGCGGCGAGCGAGTACGAGTTCGCGATCCGTCAGCTGGTGAAGTCGAGGGTGGTGTGCGCTTCGGGGGTGAGGGACTGCCCAGAGTTCGACCTCGTGGTACTTGGTGTGGGCCCGGACGGGAGCTTGGCCTCACTCTTCCCGGCCCACCCAGCGCTCCGCGAGGAGGGCGAGTGGGTCACATTCATCACCGACTCCCCCGAGCCCCCGCCCGAGCGGATCACCCTCACTCTCCCCGTCATCAACTCCGCCGCCAATGTCGCCCTCATCGCCGTGGGCCCCACCAGGGCCGACATCGCCCGCGTGGCGCTTCGGCATCCCGGGCCCGCCTCGGCGGTGCCTGCTGGGATGGTCCGGCCCACGAGCGGGAACCTCGTGTGGTTCGTGGACAAGCCCGCGGCGTCCAAACTCGGTGATGGCTTATGATGAATAAGAATGCACAACATATTTTTAGTGTAGCATTATTTTCCCTGTTGAAAACAAAATTTGGAGTTGTGTTGGTCCAAAATCTCCTCATTCCCAAGTGTATGTTTCTCTTTTTGGTATTCAATGAAGGGGTTCTTGGCATTTTCTTTCCGTTGGACCTCTTATTATGTTATTATTATTATTTTATTTTTTTAATCTTTAGGGTGGAAAGGAAAAGAAATTTAAGAAAAGGCTAAATATCTTTATGGTTCCTTAAAGCAATGAATTTTTGTTGAGATAACCTAAATATATATACATTGAAAGGATAATGTGGCAAAAAAAAAATGTAGCTTTTGCTTCTACTCAACAAAGTGGATGAGATTAAGATAATGTATATGATTTGCTTTTTGGTAAACGGAAAAGGTAATGGTTATGATATATATATATATATATATATATATATATATATATATATATATATATATCGAAGCTTCCTTCCAGGCCATATGCTATTATTAGCTGCATGCGGGACATAATGAAATGATCTACTTAGAAGCGACATATCACCTCTGATGCGGCTTCTAAGTTTGAGAACTTGACGCGCTGAATGCTCCCGCGAAATGGTAAAAAATGTTTAGAAGCGAAACGTCGCTTCTAAAGTGCTCGCAATTTCGCGGGAAATTATTTAAAGCGGCAATAGAAGCGACATGTTGCTTCTGATTCCGCTTTTTAATATTATAATTAAATTTTGCAAATTTAATTTAATTTTCAAAAACAGGAAAAACAAAAGTTTCATTCACCTACGAATATCATAACTAAATACAAAACGTTAGATAAAAAAAAATAGTTATATACATATATAATAAAAACTACAAAAGTCTAAACAAAATAAAAGACTAAGTGCGATCAACTCCCAACCCTCAAGTTAGGAGTTCATCCGCGTTTTCCACGTCCACGTCTAGTGCCAAGCTCGCGACTACAATCCCTATCATGGAGAGCTGATGACGATGAAGGATCCTCAGATTGTCGCCACGCCTCGGTGGTGCGCTTGGAGGTACGAAGGGAGCTCAATGACGGTGACTCTTTGTCGTAGAGGCTCGCAATCTGGCTCAACCTCGATGCAAAGTCCGACTCGAGTGGTTTGGGACTAGGCCTAGCCTGAGGTGCGATGTACGCACCAGCTAGGTCCCTTACTGCTCTCCGTGGGAAGGACATCTCTTCGTTCCCCTCCTCCATCTGAGCTAATAAAGATCCTAGCGATTCCCATTGCTCCTCAGCTTGCCGTCATATATCAACGAGCTTATCTATGATCTCGGGCTACATACGACCATTAGAAACTTAATTACGTTAATTGAAACATGAATCGTTAGTGTAAATTAAATGAAACTTACATAGTATTTTCCAGCAACAAACGTAGTCCAACTCCCATAAGTGTTTTGATGAAGTTTCTCCAACACCTCGAGCGCTCCGAGCATTAAACCATTAGCCTGCCTCTGCAAATGTATATAATACTTGTTAAATAAGTTGAATAAGTTATCTTTTAGCTAAAGTTGAATAATATCAAATTAAAAATGAAAATTGATGAAAAAGAAGGACTTTAATTCAAATACCTATTTAACACCTATGTAGTAGGGCCAATTAGATATATCTTTAGTTCATATTTGCTTAGTTAATAGCTACTATCACATATACACGTTCTTCCCCCCATAACATAAACAAACTATTCAATTAGGAAAAAGATCTTTTAGATCTCTTTTATTTATTCTACAATTACTTAATTTTAATATCGTAATATATGTTTTACTATTAATTATTCTAGATTGTATATACCTTAACCTCATATATATATATATATATATATATATATATATATATATATATATATATATATATATATATATATATATATATATATATGTTCTCTGAGTCTAAGTTTACCTTAATTTGCTAAACGTCTACATTGCGTCAGGTTAAGCTAAAAAAAGAATTCATTTCAAAATTTACAAACGGGCAAATGGCAAAAAAGAAAACTTTTATTTCTCTTCTATATCTTGCATCTATAATATTTTTTCCTTGGTGGCTCGTATTTTTCCCTCTGCTTCGGGTTGTCTCGCGACCCTTCTACAGCCTGTCCCGCAGCAATACCTTGACCAACTCCAGGTCCAATAGAAGCAAGTACAATGGCCAATCCAACGGCAATAACGGAAGCACCAAAAATTTATGGAGTTGCGGTTGTACTTCAATATTGCATTAATTATATTTTTTTATAAGAGTTTTTCGTTTTTTCAATTTTATTCATATTTATTTTTAATCTTTTTTAATATAAATTAAAATTAAAAGATTACTATAAATATTGACTATAGCTAAGAGCTAAAGTAAGTAGAAGCGGGTAGCGGGAATCGAACCCGCATCGTTAGCTTGGTCGTAAATTTGGGTGGTTAAGGGTTTGGGTCGGATTTTTGGGTGATGAAGGGTTTGGGTTAGCCGTGGTGGTGATGGCATGGTGGTGGCCGGAGTTAAAAAAAATGAAAAAAGAGGTAAGGGGAGAAAGAGTCAATTACGAGAGAAGGTGGAAATGGTGGGTGTCGGAGGAGCGGCATAGGCGCAAGGGAAGAGCTTCCAAGAGGAGGATATGGTGTAAGAAAGAGAAAACAAGAGAGAGAAAGAAAAAATAAACTCACCCAATAATGTCGTTGGAGGTCCTAACCGCGGAGGTGGTTGTTGGAGAAAAAAATCGAGAAGAAGAACAAATGAGGAAGAAGAAAGCTCGGTCAAATCGAAACGAGGAAGAAGAAGAGAAGAAGCTTGCTTCTATAGTCTGACTTAACTTTTAAAAGCGACTAGTCGCTTAAAAAATTACGTCAAACAAGATGCTTCGTTTTGTTAGAAGATGAAAAATTGAGCAAAAAAAAAATCGCCAAAAATTTCATGAAAACTGGAAGTGACAATCGCTTCTAAAGTGCGGAGAATTTTTAGAAGTGGCAAATCTCGTTTCTAAAACTAAAAAAATAACTTTTTTCATGTCATGAACTTTGTATTTCCGTTGACTAACCTGGAAGCAACAAGTTGCTTCTAATATCAAAATTTCTCTTCTAAAATAGAGCGGCGCTTCTAAAAGTGTTATTTATTGTAGAGGTACTAATCGTGCCGAGTAATGTGATCGATAAGCGGCAAGCGAATACGAGTTCATGATCTGTCAGCTTGTGAAGTCGAGTGTAGTGTGCACTTCGGGGGTGAAGGGCTGCCCAAAGTCCGACCACGTAGGCCTCGGTGTGGGCCCGGACGGGAGCGTGGCCTCACTTTTCCCGGCCAACTTGGCGCTCCGCGAGGAGGGCGAGTGGGTCACATTCATCACCGAATCCCCGAGCCCCCGCCCGAGCGGATCACCCTCTCTCTCCCCATCATCAACTCTGCCGCCAACGTCACCCTTGTCTCCGCGGGCCCCGCCAGGGCCAATGTCGCCCGCGTGGCACTCTGGCATCCCGGGCCCGCCTCGGCAGTGCCTGCTGGGATGGTCCGGCCTACGAGCGGGAACCTCGTGTGGTTTTTGGACAAACCCGCGGTGTCCAATCTCGGTGATGGCTTATGATGAATAAGATAGCAACATATTTTTAGTGTAGCATTATTTTCTCTATTGAAAAAAAATATTCTGTGTTGTGTTGATCCAAAATCTCCTTGTTCCCAAGTGTATGTTTCTCTTTTTGGTATTCAATGAAGGGGTTCTTGGAATTTTCTTTCCGTTGGACCTCTTATAATGTTTATTTTATGGGTAATTTAGCAAAATAGCCAATTTAAACGTTGAGAATTGCTAAATAACCAAGGTTTGGTAAATAGTAGGTAAATAGCCATTTTTTATATATTTACAAACGTAAATATCAAGTAAATAGCCACTGCCATATTAAGTCACGTCATCATTTATGGCTATTTACTTAATATTTACCAAACCTTGGCTATTTAGCAATATCAAACGTTTAAGTTGACTATTTTTCTAATTTTTTGTTATTTTATTGTTTTTAATCGTTAGGGGGGAAAATGAAAAGAAATTTAAGAAAAGGTTATTTTTCTTTATGGTTCCTTAAAGTAATGATTTTTTGTTGAGATAACCTAAATATATATACATTACAAGGATAATGTAGCAAAAAAGAAGTGTAGCTTATGCTTCTACTCAACAGAGCAGAGGGGATGAGATTAAGATAATGTATATTATTTGCTGTTTGGTAAACAGATATGGAAATGGTTTATAATATATATATATATATATAATTTTTGAAGCTTTTTTGCAGGCCATATGTTGCTTCATATGCAATTATTTGCTGCATGTGGGGAACAAAATGAAAAGATATCAAAGGAGTAAAAATTTGATGCCGACGCTTATTAGTTTTTTTTTATTATTATGTAATCTATAAATGCAGTATTGTACTAGTATCTTTGTAGTATGAAAAGGAAAATGTCAGATATATCAAAATTTAGTTATCATGTTAAAAATGTCAGATATATCAAAATTTAATTATCATGTTACTTACATGCACATTGTTGGTACGGAACTTCATCTTATTTGGACCAAGTCACACACGTGAGCCTAAAAAGCTTAGGCTCACCTCAAAATCATAGTTCTTGAGCCTCAAAAGTTTGTGAGATAACACTTACAACTTGTTTGACACACCATTAATGAGCAATTATAATTTTTTAATGAATAGATTAAATAATTTTATGTGTTTTTGTAGCGAAAAATCTAAAAACATTCAACTCATTTAAATGAGTATTTAAATGGTCATTTGGCCATTCTTTTAATTTTACTAGATATGTGAATTAAACTCATTAATCATGTCGACCATAAAAAATATCTTAATTATTATGTATTAAATTTTCTCAAATATATTACTTCATTATGCATTTAATCATATTAACAAAAATAAATGTACTAAAACTAGGTGAGCCTCAAATTAAGTTATATTGTTATAATTAAGTTTGCTATTTATTTTATTGAACAAAATATTATAAATTATCTTGATAATAAGAAATAAATTTTCAATACCATAAAATAGTAATGATTTATTGAAGAAAATAGCTCACAAGGCCGAAGTAAATCAAATGAACTCAAACACGCGCCGAGGTGACGAACACCTCACCTCAGGAACTCAATTCTCAAGAAGCCAACGACGTAGTTCGATAAGGCTTGACAAGTCCAACAGTCAAAGACGTAGAACGAGTCATGCTCGCTCAAGGCGGAACCACGTGGAAGAGGTTACGAATTCAAAAGAGATGTTACTTTCGCCTCACACCACGTGTAACGTGATCCAGCAACCAAGGGAGATTGTGGCGACGTGGCACCGAAGACAACATAAGAGGTTATACGTGAGAACGACTATAAATAAAGCCTCAATATCCAGAAATCACATGCATAATTCATCTCTGAAGCACACTTGTTTACATTTAACTGTTTCATGTATCCATTGTCATTTTTTTAAACTCAAATATTGTTTTATCACGTTATTATCAGTAAAGTTTCGTGCATTATTTGTATTCAATTGTTTCTTCCTTCAATTTATAATATTTAAATCCATTGACGAGGTTAGAGACCCTTTTTTTTTATCTCCACCAATCTAAATAGGATATAAATCACGATTTCGACACCTTGACAGGTGTAGCGAATCCGGCTTCATAACACATCCTTTTCTTTTTGTAAGGTTTTTTTTTTTAAAGAACTAGCACCAAAAATATAAAGACAAATCCTTTGTTCTATTTATTTAAATAAACTGGTTAAATGTCCTTCAACAAATGGTATTTATTTAGACTCGATACCATCCTGAATTAAATACAGAAATAGAAATTAGCTTCTCCACCTACTCTCAACCATCCTAAATTAATCGATGAAAGACATGTAACATACCCAACGTTTTCCAGGACAAGGACACCATGGCCTATGGATTTCCAAATAAAATAAATACATAAATAAATCCAAATGTTCATAAAATTGACTCTCCAAAATCCAAATCTATGCGTATAGCAATTTGGCACTTCCTTTTCCATTTTTTTTTAATACAACCACATAAATAAAGTCAACAAAAATTAAATAAATAAATAAACAGAAAACTATCTGTCATCTTTAGCAAGGAATAACTGAGAATGCAAAATTAGCATACTAATCAGATAGTAACACAGCCTTTCTAATAGGAAATGTAAAATAAAATTTAAAAAAAAAAAAAAAAAAAAAAAAAAAAAAAAAAGCCTAGGAACTAGTAACCTAACAAATGGACTGCAAAATTGTTAAAATGTTATACAAGTCATGGACAAGAGACGAAGAAAAAATGACTTTACAAAGAGGCGTAAAATACATATTCGTCGGTACTAGAACAGTGAATCGACAGCGGATTTGACTGTGCGGTATTCCTTTTCTGTGATAGACCTTATTCCATTTGAGTCGGGTTCGACTTCGTCTTCTTCCATGTCTTCTCTGGGAGGCAAGCCAGTTGCGCGCCCGAGCGCCCATTGGTCAACCACTCCACAACTGATCGCAAACTTTATAATGTGCTCCAAGTAACCTTCATCCGTTATTAGGTCCATCTGAACAGCCAACAATCTCAAAATACCTGCAAAAAAAAAAAAAAAAAAAACCAACACAAAACATATCAGAAAAACAAGCATAGCTTACAAAACAAAAAAAACAAAAACAAAAAAAACAAAAAAAAAAAAAAACAATTTCGCTGTCAGTTTCTCATGTTTGGATAAATGAACCGAGAAATTTCACGAATACCTCATTTGAAGATATTGGTTTTCTGAATACCTCGAATTTTATAACATTTCATAAATACCTCGTTATTTTTTGTTTAATTTTCAGATGATTTTGCTGATATTTTAATGAAACTATAAACTAACAAAAATAATAAAACTCTAAAAAGTTAAAACAAAAAAACGTATTCTCAAAATAAGAATGCGAATCCAGGTGTTACCGAAAAAGAAAAGTTTTTAAAATAAGGCGGCTCGGGTAAAGGATAAGTTTTTAGTCCTAAACACTTTTCTTTCTGTGCAATGTAGTTATCAAGTCATTTTTGAAAAATAGCAAAAGGGCAAGTAGTAGTTAGTACCGGCGACGATGCCATCTCCGGAGGCGTACATGTCGCTGGTGAAAGGAGTGAGAGGCGGGTCTTCCATGCCCTTGACGGAGCCGTGGTGGTCGGCGGTGTAGTAATGGACTTTCGAGGTCCCGTTGGTGACGAACAAGACCTTGAGGCCGTCGTGCCAGAGAGGCGCGACGACCTCGGGGCCGTAGTGCTTGAACTTGGAGGCTTTGTTGTTGCTTGTGTCGAACTCCTCGTCGGGGTCGATTCCGAGGAGGAACTCGAGCTCCTGCTTCGTGACCTCGACGACGTCGGCGAGCCGCCACGCCCGCCGCACCAACGACTTGGCCTCCTCCCTCGACTGCCACAGGGGCATCGGGAGGTTCACGTCGTAGAAAATCGTCCCGCCGGCCTTCTTCGACATCTTTATGGCCCGAATCGTCGTCGACCTCATGTTCGGGTCCAGCAGAGAGTGCGTGCTGCAATACAATATCTTCGCCTGCACAACGGATCGTTAAAAAAAAAAAAAAAAAAAAAAAAAAAAAAAAAAGAGAGAGTCAAAGTTCTGATAGGGAAGATAAATCAGTTTCCATTTTCTCTCTTTTCGTGTGTGGTTGGAGCCTGGAAAATAAAATCTCTCAGTGTATTCTTTGTGTTGTTTGTGGATGGAGAGGGAAAGTGGGAGGGAAAATGTATAACTAAAAGAAGGGGTTCCATTTTCAATGGAAAATCGGGTATAGAAAGTGAAATCCATACTAATTTTGTCTCTTTTCTCAGTCTTTCTTTTCCTTCATGTTTTCTTTGACTTCCAAACCCTACACCGAATTCTAATTTTCGCTCTTTTTCACGTCGACTTTCATTTTTCCTCGCTTTTTCCGGGTTCCTAACGGAGCCTTTTTTTTTAAAAGAAACAGCTGACTTTATTAGAACCACGGAAAAGCCGGAAAATCCAGAACAAGAATTACAAAAAATCACAAGGGAGAACCCCAGGCAAAACAGAAGCCCTAGAAGTATAAAATTACAGCGAACTAGACCAATCCCTAGCCAAGTCCGCTAAATAAAAGGACTTGAACTCGTTACAACAGGAAAAAATCCAAAGAGCGATACAATGATTAACATATCAGTCAACGCGTTCAAGTTCCACGCCTTCAGGTTCCTAACGGAGCCTTAGCATATGATCAATAATTAAGTACGATCTTGATACAGAATTTCACTCTTTGGGATACCTCACAGCATAACAAAACTGCCGATGCGTTGAGACTGTTTAAAAGGGGCTCGTTAAGAATTTCTCGGACTATTACTCAACAGAAATTAAGAGCTCGATTTGGGCAAATTTAGATTTTGGTCATTTAAGGACTACTACGTTATCAGGAGGGATAAATTAGTGATCTTCTTGTTCATGTTTTGAGTTTGTTCAATCACATTTCGCGATAGAATCGAGTGAGTTAATATGCGACCCGAAGCATCTCCGTACAAGAATCACTAATATTATCGTTAAACTGGGTTCACAATTCGATAGGTCAACCAATCATCCGTGTATTAGATAGACCCAGAACTCTCCCCAAAAGGCTAAAGCCTAATTTCCTCTCCAATTGATTGATTCTCGGCTTTCTATACATAGGCTAACCCTTAATATTTATCTAAGTATATGACTGTCTAAAAGTCTTATCACTCCTCTAATTACCCTAATGAATTATTTTGTTACCTATCTAGTATCTAGGGTTATTGGTTAGGGAAATTAGGGGTTTTCATTTATGAAATTATGCAATTAGGTTTTTTTTTAAGGCAGCTTTGCTGCAGTGGGGATTGAACCCACGACCTCCACACAGGAGGTGGTGTGGAATTACCACTAGGCTAATTATGCAACTAGGTTTATGGTTTTGAGCCCGGCTCATTCGGTTGTAATTCTTAATCTATTTAAGCGACCCTAAATTAATGAGAAAGGGAGCCAATAATCAATCACTACAGATTGGCAAAGCTCCCTCTCGAGTCAGCTGCCACCCTGGCAATCTAGTCAGGATAGTCAATCAATGTAACGTGCTAATATATATAAAGCACCTCTTTCCTTTTTTCTATCCTAGACTAAGTTGAAATCTGACCAATTAGAAAAACGCGAAGGAACTTCAGAGAAACTGGGGAGTCTTGAGTGGGAGAGATTTGGGTAAACACTTCTCGGGTAGCTTAGGACGCACTTTTCTCTGTGCTAGTTCATCGGAGACACGGATTGTGAGTTCTCAGGCGTACTGTGTCCTTGTAACTGATCTTGAAGTCGTGCAACGAATTCCTCTGGGGAACTTCTTGGCCGAACCTCGTAAACACTTCTTGGTGTTCATTTCTGATCGATAGTTGTTCGAAGATTCCTCTACAAGAGAATTAGGTCAATATCCTAACACTCCCGTTCCGAGATCGAATCCCGGGCCGTATCATATATACGATCAATAACAATAATAATTATAACTAGGTAAGTGGAGAAAGTGCAGACGAGGTTTATACCTCCCTGAGCACGTCGAGGTCGATCTCGGATTTGGAGAGGGAGTCCTCGGCGCAGGGCTTGACGCAGGTGGTCCTGAGGGGGCCGCGCTTGCTGAGCCTCATGTGGGTGACGGCGGTGGGCCTCTTGGGGTCGACCTTGACGGACCTCGTCTGGACCTTGTTGACGTTCATGTAGTAGAGCATGGCCTCGCCGTAATCGTCGGCCCCGAGCTTCCCCATGAAGGCCACCTTCCCACCGAGGCTGGCCAGCGCGATGGCCACGCTCCCCGCCGACCCCCCCGGGGCCCGCACGAACTTATCCGGCGCCCAGTACGCGTCCTTCATCCTCGCCTTGATCTCGTGGTCCACCAGCCGGTTCGCCCGCCGCCCCGACGGCACGAACGCGTGCTGCGCCGCCCCCACGCAGCACACCAGCGGCGGCCACCCGTACGACCGCTGTGTCTCCTCGTCCGCCTCACCGATCTCCAATTCCTCATCGTCTTCTTCTTCTTCTTCTTCTTCTTTCTCCTCCGAGAAGAACAAGAACGCCTCGTCCTCCGTCTCCTCCGGTTTCGGCTCCTCGCTCGCTTCTTCTTTTTCCTCCGCTGCTACTTTCGCCTTGCTTTTCCTCGGGGCCCTTGTCTTCTTCTCGGATTTCGGCTCCTCTTCTTCTGATACGGCTACGATCGTTCCAAATTCCAATCACATTCCTGATGACCGAAGAATCCAAAGTTACTAGCACATTATCGGATAAAGAGAGTACCTTTCTTCCGGGTTCTTCGCGGGGCTTTCGCGGCTTTTGAAACCACACTTTCCGGGATCTTCGAGTCGGAACCTTCCTCGTCCTCCTCCGTGGGCTTCTTCTTCTTCGGGCGGCCGGGCTTCTTCTTTGTCGTCTTGGTCTCTTCTCCTTCTTGGCCCAGGCTCTCTTCGGATTTCTTTCTGGCTTTGAGGTGCCAAGTCCTCTCCGGCGAGCAGAGACGCTGGAGCTGGAGATATTTCGGGGGCGGACGGGATAAAGACGACGGTGCGTTGCGCGAAGCGCAGAGGTGTTCACACCTGTGTGTAGAGAAACTGAACAAGTTCACTTCTTTAGCTGCCTATGTTATTGTGTGCTTGGTTTTCGTTTTCGTTTCAGTTTTTTTTTTTTATTATTAATTCTTTTTGAGGTTTATCCAAATACGAGCTTTTAAACATCATTTTTAACAAGAAAAATTGAACATAGCTTCGATGTGGAAGCTAGCAGCGCAGATTAAAAAATGCGAAAGAGAAAGAGAGCGAGAGATAAAGAACCTGGGTAGAGCGACAAAGTGAGCGAAAGATAGAGACGCCATCGTCAAACAGAGAGAAAGAGAGAGAGAGAGAGGTTTTGGGTTTAAGGCATGGAATAGCGAAAGAGTGTCTGAACTCTGAACAATTATTTTCTTTATTTTTGTAAATCTTTATACGGTGTCGTTTCTGCAAACCTTTGATGCATTTTTTTTTTTTGGTTATATAGTTGAGTAGCCATTTGGTTATAAAGGATTTGTTTTTAGCCAATCTTTTGTTAATTGCCAGTAAATAGTCATACTCATCAATTAACAACTAATTAAAAGATCAAACAGACCTCAATAAATATCCCGCTCATTTTAAACTGAATAATAAAACATAATTACAGAGATTTGATCATCATAATTGTCGCGCTATTCCTGAAAGCAAATTAAAATTCATTAATTTGTTAGCTCCTCACCCTAACCATATTCCCGAAACAAAAAAGCAAAAAAAGAAAAAAAAAACCTAAAATTCCTCTGATTGAGGATCATCCGATGAAGACAGACGCCGCCGCCACCAGGGGTTGGTCTTGTCCGAGTACGAGATCTGGAGAAAGGAGCCCTTTATCACGCGATTCTGAGAAGAGAAGAATGGGCGCCGGCTTGGACCTTTGCGCGGGCCCGCCCGTCGTCCACACTGAGAGGCAGATCCCAGCCCGAGGAGGAGGCGCCGCCACGGTACAGGTCCGAGAGGACAGACGTCGCCGCCGCGACCTGGGACTGATCTCGATCGGGTCGAATTTCTTCAGATCGAGCTTCATTGTTGTTCTTTACACATGATTTTTTTGGTTTTATTTTCCTCTTTCTTCTTCGTCTTATGGATGTAAATTGGATTTGTAAATAAGAGTCATGTAAATTGTAAATTGATTCATTTATATGTAAATTGATGTCATGTTAATCAGAGAGTTATTTACACGTTAAAAAAAAATCCAACCAAAATAAATAACAGATTTCCAGATTTACAGATTTTAAATATTAAAATACAAGTTAATAAATCTTATTAACAGATTTTCAAATAATGTTATGTAACAAAATTAGAAACTAATCACCTAAAAATATGCGCTAAGATATTCAAATCCACGGCCTCAAAATTTTAAATTTCAGACCGAAAATATTTAAGGACTCTCGTCCTAAATTTGAAATTTCAATTAATACTTACCAATTTGGTTTAAAATATTTCTTTCAAAAAAAAAAAAAAAAAAAAAAAAAAAAAACTGCCTAAATTACAGTTGCTAATCTGAATATTACAAAGGCAAAGCTGTAAAAAAAATCTATCATAAATATGCAACCACGTAAGCAATTTGGCTATTTACAGATTATTTACAAAATGTTAGGCCAAATTTAAATTGTTATAGATTATGTGGCTTATGTAGCCAAGTTTTTGTTTTTTTTTTTTTTGGAAAATCACTCATATATACCATGTGTTTTATATACTATGTGTTTTAGTGAAAAGTCGATTTTAACTTTCAATTTTCAAAAATGTCGATTTTATACCAATTATTTAAGTAAAATGACGAAATTATATCCTAAAATGCATAACAGTATCACAAATATCTCTTTCATTGATATTAACTCTTATATAAGAAAAACCGAATCAAATTTAAACCAATACCCTAACTTCCAAATTCTCAATTTTGAAATAAAAATAATCTTGAATTGAAATTAAATAATAAAATTCATATCTTTCAAAAGATAACTGTGTTCGAATTGCAACTCTGAATCCTGGTTGACTCCCAAGTAATCTTATTCACATACCTTAATGTCTCACCCATTACATCCTAGGACTTAAGAAGGTCCCAAGGATTTGGTTGCTCATCAATCCAAGTGGTACATAACACTACTACAAATTAACATATTGGGTACGGAATGGTATTAGGTGCGACTTGTCGCACCTAATAGTCGCACCTAAGCCCATATTAGGTGCGACATGTCGCACCGGATACTCATCCGGATGACTAAAAATTTCGCTAATGTTTAGTGTTATTCGGTGCGACAATGTCGCACCTAATATGAAATTGTCGCACCTAATACCTTTAGGTGCGACAAATGTCGCACCCAATGGGTTTTAAATTTAACGTTGTCAACGAATCCCGCCGAATTTTTTTTGGATCTGGGATTTCATATTGGGTGCGACATTGTCGCACCCAATATGATTATTAGGTGCGACAATGTCGCACCCAATAGGTTTAGGGTTTTAAACCCGACCTTTCTGCTTTTTCACACATTCACTCACTCACTCTCTCTCTCTCACCGTCTCTCTCTCTCTCTCTCTCTCTCTCTCTCTCTCAGCCAGCCCCCGCCGCCGTCCCTCCCCGCTCCGCCGTTGCCGGCCCTCCTTGGTAAGTCCCCCTCTCTCTCTCTGTCTCACCGGCCGTCTCTCACTCTCTCTCTCTCTCTCTCATCGTCTTACTCTGTCTCTCTCTCTCTCAGCCAGCCCCCGCCGCCGTCCCTCTCTGCTCCGTCGCTGCCGGCCCATCCTGGTACGTCCCCATCTCTCTCTCTCTATCTCACCGGCCGTCTCACACCGTCTCACTCTGTCTCTCTCCCAGCCAGCCCCCGCCGCCGTCCCTCTCCGCTCCGCCGCTGCCGGCCCTCCCTGGTACGTCCCCCTATATTTCTCTCTCTATGTTTCACCGGCCGTCTCTCACTCTGTCTCTCTGTCCCAACCTGCCTCGCCGCCGCCAGGACCAGCCCCGCCCCGCCGCCTGGACCAGCCCCCTGCCCGCCCGCCCCACAGCCGCCTGGACCAGCCCGCCGCCCCGCCGCCTGGATCAGCATCCCCGCCCCTCTATTTCTGATTTTGTAATTTTTTTTAATTAAAATAACATATTTGGTGCGACAATGTCGCACCTGAAAGTGTCGCGCCTAAAGGTATGATTATTAGGTGCGACATGTCGCACCTAATGCCTTTAGCGACAGACTTTTAGATGCGACTTTGTCGCACCTAATGTCACACCTAATAAGTTATTAGGTGCGACTTCTGACGTATTTGGTGCGACAATCGTCGCACCGGATGACTATTTTTGTCCTAGTGTAAGTTGGGTTTAGAACGACGAAAGAGAGTTCGGTTCCTACACTTGTTGCGATATTTTTTTACACAAGTGCATGTAGTCGCTCAAGTATTAAAGTTCGTAAGAACGAGTCGATCTTACGAGTACTATGCTTAACCCATTATTTAAACCAACCAGCAACGAATTGAACTCAAATAACAAAGATGATTATTAACTAAAACGATAAACTAAACTAATGCACAAAGTAAACACGGGTGAACGAATGAGTAGAAGGCAAGGGCAATGGTTTTGCTAAAATTTCCTATGGTCGGGATTTCTAGAACTACGCAAGATTTTTTGTTCTCTTTCTTCACTAATCACACTCATGTAATTATCGCTAAATCTCTCTCGAGCATCTAACAACTTATGCCAATACCGAGTTTTTATCTCTCGATCACCCTAAAAATACGACAAGCATAGTGTAAACACGACTTCATAGCCGCCTAATTATCTCTAGGTTAGGAATGTAGTACAGTTATCTAATTCTTATGCACGATCAACCTAATCTTTCTCAAACATCAAGTCAATCCTAAAAATCATGAATGAGGTCGCGATTTTTACACAAGCATTAAGCATGGAATTAAATAAAACGATAGAGAAGAAGAACATGAAAAAAAAAATACTTCCATCAATAGATAATGAATTCGCAACCATAATCAAGCAAATCTAAGCTATCACCCTTATGGGGTTCAGTTTATGACGACGAGAATAATAGAAACACAAAAGAAATAAAAACAAACCATGAAAACTATTTAAGACAATAAAACATAAATGGGATTTCCAATGAATAGAGATAGAAGGAAAAACACTGAATTCGCGGATGTCAGTCGCGACGAACGATGGTCTTCTTCTCTGGTTGCATCTTCTCTCCCAATAAGCCAAACAACTAATAAAAACTTAAAATAAAACCTAACTTCTGATTATGAGAGTTCTAATATATATAGGATGTAAGTTATTTTTGGAGCAATATGGACCTTTGGATTGGATCCAATGGCTCAAAAACACTTAAAACAGTTAATTAACGAAAACAACGTTTTTGAGCTGCAGTGAAATTGGACAGCTGCGCAGTGATTTTGAATCGGTCATAACTTGTTGCTTTGATGTCCGATTTTTGCAAATAAACACGTGTTGGAAAGCTAAGGGAAAGCTCTATCCAATTTTGAAACTGGATCATCCAAAATCTGTCAATTCAAAATCTCAAAATCGTGCAGAAGAGGACGTCGTATTTCGCTCTAAGTTGCCCAAAAATAAATGAATCGTCTTGACTTGGTCGGATTACATCTTCAACATCAAAACACTCTCTCAAACCTATAAATCACTCACAAATACATTAAATGCACTAAAAATCACTCGAGACCGCGTGAAATTCAAGCAAAAAAATAGGAGTTTATCGCTTATAAAACGCACCTATCAATACTCTTGTACGAAATGAAATAAGAGTGTTGGACAACTGACTTGGCATGGAAGAACTCTGCTACGAGTGTGAGCGTTCGGAAAGTCCTTCTGTATGCGAATTCTCACGAGGTTTTTGAACCAAAAAGGGCAATAAAAGAGGTATAGGTAACGGAAATGTATCAAAACACCTAGCTGCTACTGAGTTGTTCTCTTTCCCCAATATCTTCATATTCCAATTCTTTAATTTCAATCTCTGCCATTAAAAATCACGCAAAAAAAATCATAAAAGAGTTATCAGCTCATGCAGCCATCTCATCTTAAACCCTAGAAATGAATATGGCAACGCCTCCCCCTTCTCCCCATCGCTCTGCTCGGTGAGGTTGCTCCGGTGGAGCTCCTCCGCGGTGGCCATGGAAGCACGATTCTCCACCGACAGAATCTTCATCTTCGAGTGTTTGTTTTCCTACACTGGGAGCAGAGATCAAGTTGTTACCGAGCTGCGCTTTCTTTCCTTTACATCTTCATTTTACTGATCCCAATTGACTTCTGTGATTGGGCTGGTGACAGATTTGCAGTGATTGGCTTTAGAGAAGTCATTTCGCTGCTAATTCTACAGAGAATTTGGTTTGTTTCATTTCAGGCAAGTGAAAATTATGCAAACAAAAAAACAAACAAAATTTTCCGTCGCTGAGAATATTCAAAACAATCATATCAGCTCGCTCATACAGCTTTCTCACATCAACCCCCTAAAAAATTCAAATGACCGGCTATGGAGAATTCATGTTTCCTGCTAATTCTAGTAAGCCTTTTCAGAGTCCTGGGAGATTTGGTTGATGTCACAATTTAGGGAAGCAAAAAAAAAATATTAATATCAAAGCAAAATTTAAATTGCCTGACACTCAGGACCAAAAGATTCTACGCTTCTTCCTTCTCGCCATGTTTCTCCTCGGCGAGCTTGCTCCGATGAAGCTCCTCCGCGGCGGCCATGGCGGCACGATTCTCCGCCTGCAATTTCTGCATCTCCTCCTCCTGCTGCTGCCGCTCGAACCACGTGTCCGCGTCGGCCCAGACTAGAAAGCAAAAAGAAATCAAAAATCAATGGAAACCCTAGGAGAGAGAGAGAGAGAGAGAGAGAGAGCGGTGCGTACTGGGCTGGGCGGCCCAGCCGTGCTCGGCGCCCTTGATTTTCTCGGGGAGGGCGTAGTTGACGGTGAGGACGCGGCCGTAGAGCTCGGCGCCGTCCATGTTGTCGATGGCGGCGGCGGCGTCGTCGCGGTCGAGGAAGGTGACGAAGCCGAAGGAGCGGTGCTTCTGTGTGGCCTGGTCCAGCGGAGTCTTCACGTCCTTGATCTCCCCGAACGCCACGAACGCCGCGTGGAGTATCGCCTCGTTCACCTCCTCCGCTAGCCCCCCCACGTACACCGTGTTCTTCTGCTGCTGCTGTCCCGCCATTCCCTCTCTCGATTCCCGCTGCTTCCTTCTACTTCGATTCTTCTATTACAATGCTTGTAAATTAGAAATGGACCAAATTACATGAGACATATTTAATTTTGTAGAGTTAATTACTAGTAAAATGTCATGGACTTTTTTTTTTTGTAGTCGAGTTATTGGGAAAGAATTCCCATTTTTTGCAATTAAATTCAATATTTGAAATTCAATGATGTAGTAAAAGAAATTGAACTAAATTGAATTTTTCGGGACTAAGATTAATTTTGCATGTGTTCGTCGAAAATCATCGAAAATTATTGAATGTCGCTGGAAGAGTGGGAACTGAGAGATTTGGAGGGATAGAAAAGTGAGAAAATTGTTTGGTAGAGTATTTTTTTGTCCAAATGTGTGATAAAAGTCCAATTTTATAGAAGAATACATATAACGAGACCTGCTTTGATATTTTGCAACTAATTAGATCAACAAAATAAAATTTATCTACATAAAATCAAAATTCATAAAATAGTTAAAAATTTTCCAAAATTAATAAAATGGCTAAAATTATAATAATTTTGTGAGTGGGAGCTAGGAACTTGATGCTTACATATTCAGGTACTGACCTGACTATGACGAGATATACCGACTCCGATTTTCAGGCGGATAAGGATTTCAGGAAATCCACTTCAGGATCTGTGTTCATCCTGAATGGTGGATCTGTTGTTTGGAGGAGTATCAAGCAATATTGCATTGCTGACTCCACAATGGAAGCAAAATATGTGGCTGCTTGTGAAGCATCCAAAGAAGTTGTATGGATTAGAAAATTCCTTAAGTATTTGGAAGTCGTTCCAAAAGTCGACGAGCCATGAAACTTTATTCTGATAACAGTGGGGCTGACGCTAACTCAAAGTGATGCAGCGGAGAATTCAAAGATAGGAGATTGACTTAAAAAAACCAAAAATAAAAAGTAACGTAACCGGATAGTCGAACTTGATCGTTGATTCGCGCACAAATAACCGATCGAAGAACCTTCCTTCGCCTATTGATTCGCTCGTGAATGCTAGACTCGGGGCATCCAATCACCGTTGATTCGCGCACGAATACCGGTTTTCGGGCATCAACTCGGAGCTCGCTCACGACGCTCGGATTTGGGAGAAACACTCAAGTTTCAATATTTCATTTCATCAAAAATCTGTCTTTTACAAAACAAGTCACCAAGATTTATAGTGCATCTTGAGACCTTTTACATACCAAAAACCGATGAATGTAATTAGGAATAAATACAATTCAACACACATTAATACCTCGAAAATAAAAAATAAAAAACTGAAGAGTTACAAAATCGGGCAGAAACTAAACCGTCCATTTTGAAAGCCTAAACGTCAGAATTCGGCTTAAATCCCGAGATCCCACTTTGTGGGTCTTGTTTACTAGGTCGATTCCACTCAGAAAACACTACTCTTTTGTCCGTATCGGTGATCTCAACATTCTTGAAACTGTAGCCCAGTTTGCCCTGCATCATTCTCCCCGTGTTTGACAGAATTCGTCATCGAATTCGATGCATCTTTAGGTGGTGTGGAAGGAGGATGATGGTATTCTTGAATTCTGATGATCGTAACACCACTTCAAACAAAAAGGGCACATCAACGAAGTCATCATGGGCTCGATCGGCTTGACTATTAATCGTTGGAGCGATAGCTATCTTCACGACTTCTTGTTTTTCTTCGTCATCTTCTTGTTCTTCATAAAAATTTGGACTGCTCAATTGCTCACCAATTATTTCTTCTTCATCGTCGCTTTCATCGTAGATAGGTTCACCGATTGGATCAAAGAAATATTCTTTTTCTTCGACATCAATCTTGAACACGTGTGAGTCGTCGTCAATGAATCCAGCAAAAATCTGCATGATTCACGATCGTCTTCGGCTCTGATACCAACTGATGCAGCGGAGAATTCAAAGATAGGAGATTGACTTAAAAAAACCAAAAATAAAAAGTAACGTAACCGGATAGTCGAACTTGATCGTTGATTCGCGCACAAATAACCGATCGAAGAACCTTCCTTCGCCTATTGATTCGCTCGTGAATGCTAGACTCGGGGCATCCAATCACCGTTGATTCGCGCACGAATACCGGTTTTCGGGCATCAACTCGGAGCTCGCTCACGACGCTCGGATTTGGGAGAAACACTCAAGTTTCAATATTTCATTTCATCAAAAATCTGTCTTTTACAAAACAAGTCACCAAGATTTATAGTGCATCTTGAGACCTTTTACATACCAAAAACCGATGAATGTAATTAGGAATAAATATAATTCAACACACACTAATACCTCGAAAATTAAAAATAAAAAACTGAAGAGTTACAAAATCGGGCAGAAACTAAACCGTCCATTTTGAAAGCCTAAACGTCAGAATTCGGCTTAAATCCCGAGATCCCACTTTGTGGGTCTTGTTTACTAGGTCGATTCCACTCAGAAAACACTACTCTTTTGTCCATATCGGTGATCTCAACATTCTTGAAACTGTAGCCCAGTTTGCCCTGCATCACAAAGGAACCTCGAAGCCATAAGCGCTCTAAGCATATTGAAAGGAAATACCATTTGATTCGAGAGATTGTGCAACGTGGAGACGTGGAGGTGAAGAAGATCTCAACGGTGGACAACCTGGCAGATCCATTCACCAAGGCTTTAGCCAGCAAGGTCTTCGACCAGCATCGAGAGGGATTGGGCATGAAGGACTACTCACATCTTCTTTGAGTCAAGTGGGAGTTTGTTGGCTTTGATGCCCACAAGAAGAGTAGTAATTGTTATATGCATTTGATGTAATAAAGTCTCACGAAGACTCTTACTTGTAACTGCTAAATAATTAATAAAAAGTTGAAACTTTAATTTATTTTTCCTTGTTCGTTTGAAGCTTTATGATAAACCTTACTCTTTAGTCCTTAAACAAACCTAACAACAAATGACGAGTCAAATACAGATTTGCATAAACAAACTCTTCATGGTTTGCTTAAAACAGTATATTCACAATCTAAGGATCAAAGGGCTATTGATCTCAGTATGATTGTTAGGAGAACCTATGATGTCTGGTTATGAGAGATAGAGAGTTGGAGACTCTATAGTTCTTCCTAGGTATTTTCTGAAGGTACTGAATTGACCAGTGCACTTCTAGAGACAGTATAAGAACAAACCATTTAACATCTTCTGTCTCAAAGTCACTATGTATGAATTGCATCATGCCTACCTCAATCCTGAAATGAGACATGTTATTCCATAGCTTACATACTCTCATTTGAGAAATTCAGTGTTCTATATTCACTATGTGATGTAGACAAGACCTATTGATGAAGTACTAAATTATGAAGATGTCATGAACAACTTTGTGAAGATCTCATAGATATGGAATTCATGTACAAGATTGCTGAAATATATCACATCATGCTTTGCTCCTTGGAATGTGAATAAATGAACTGGCCAGTGTCCAAATTGAGTCATGACTCTTTTGGATGAATCAATGTGACTTGTTAGCTCATGGTCAATACATTATTTCTAACTTATTCACAAGTGACAAATGAGTTGAGGAAATAACAACTAGAAAGGTAAAATGGTAATTTTATAAATCTCATATAGTTGATGATATTCATGAAGGGTAAACATAGATAATATTCAATGGATCCACTCATCACAATTAAGTGGAATTTTGAGTAGAAAATATATTTATTTGAACCGAGAGATTTTCAGTGTCAACTCTTTAGTGGAGTCAGTTGACATTAAGCTAGAACTTGAAAAAGGTTTGTGAACTTTTGTGTCCAAGTATGCTAGCTCAAGCTTTGTTCATTTGGATCCATGAGGTCACTACCACAAGTCATTAGAGTAGGATTTGTTAAACTAGTAGCTAAGTTCAAACAAGTTCAAGTGTTGAACTAGACGAATTTTACGAAGATTGTCTAAAGGGTAATTTTGTCAATTATGACGTAAGATGGTATGAATGTCAAAATAAGATTTTGGACATTTTCATATGATGACAATGTGAATTAATCCACTTAGAATTTGGGCCTTGAGGATTGAATTCATTTCATAGAATTTTATGTGAAAATTCTACATGAGCTTTTCTTGTATTGTCTTGAACAAATAAAGAAATATCTAGAAGCATGCTCTAGATGATATTTTTGTGGCCTCCATCAAGAGAAAGAGGAAAATTATTTTGTGCATTGATGTATGAAGATACTTGCCAAATAGGAAAAGAGGAAACAAATTTATAGCACATGCTATATGATGTTGGACGTCCAAGAGAAGAAAAAGGGAAATAAATTTCCAACCTTGGTATTATTATGATAGAAATGAGAAACAAATATTGTGCTCATGAATATGTGATATTCAGCCATAATAGAAAAGATGAAATTGCATCTTTTCTATTGATTCAAGGCAATTCCTTCTCCTATAAATATCACACCTCATTCACAATATTAAAACAAGTTTTGGTGAGACCTTCTCTCTCTAGATTGGCCGTCCCTTCTCTCTCTCCCTCTCTTCTTCTTGCTCTTTTGTTTTGGCACCTAGGTCCTCATTAGACCTAGCGTTTTGTATTAGCTCTTTGGCTCTAAGACTAGTTCTTGAGTCATTGTGTTTAATAGTGCCCACACACTAAATCCTTTCCAAACTCGAAGACTCTAGTGGTAGAAACTATCGTGGTTACTCGGATTCAAGAAGACACGAATGAGAAAAGCTAAGTGGGGAGACGATCGACTCAACCAATCCAAAAGCTTCTCAACGCTCAAGCTTCAAGCAAGATTGGTACCGAGTGAAAACTCATTATAGTGTTTATTAGATTATATGTTCATGCACTTTATCTAGGTAGTAAAATCGTTTTACATGTTTTAAAGAATTTTTTTATATTCCGCCGCTTACTAGAAGCGATAAATCTATTTCAACAAATGGTATCAGAGTTATGGTCAAAGTTTAATCATGTGCATGTAATTTAAACTATGAGTATGAAAATTGTTTTCTTAATTTTACTCGGGTAATGAATTTGCTAGAATTGTTTTTTAGATTTTTTTTTTTAATTTATTGCTCGGGCCTTTAAATTAAAATGCATGTTGATTTTCTACACTCTTGGGATGCTATTAAAACACATTAGAATCAGTTCTAAAAGTTTTTAATTTTTGCATAATCAAAATCGTTTTTTGAGAAGTTTGAGAAGTTCGGATAATTTTATGAAGTAGTTATATTGTCTTGCTTACTTTGTTTATTTACTCTCTTGTTTTATATTTGTTGTTATTTTCTTTTGTGCTATACTACTGCCTTGTTAATAAAACACATCAATAAGACTTAACAACTCAATGAATCATTTCGTAATTCTTTTGCAATTTTGTCATCGGCCGAATTTCTGTCCAAAATTTCTTGAGCTTAAGAATACCTCTCGGTAAAATGAGTGCATCTCTCTGCTCAAAACTCAGATTTGAATGGTTCTTGAACCAAATTAAAGGCATGTGAGTCTACTTTCCAAATCATTCGAAATTAGCTCTATTGGACATCGGCATTTTTACTCCGAGGTGCTTGCTGTCCGGGATTCCAGAATTTCTGAATTTTTGGATTTCGGATCCCGGATCCCATTCCGAGAGTTCTAGAACTCGAATGGAAAAATTTCCTTGAGAAAAAATGTTTTTTTTGTACAATAAACATAATGTGTAAGATTGAAAAGTTTTGATATTTTGAATATTTACTTGAAATTGAGATTTTATAAAAAAAAAAAAAAAAAACTAGTTTGAATTTTGAAAAGTTGTTTTCACTTTCAAACTTGAAAATGTTTTGTCATCCAAATCAAATATGTTTTTCAAAATATTTTCAAAACTATATCTATATCACTTATGTTCAAAATTTACTGCTCTTGAAAATTTAAGTGGGAGGTCTCCTCGAAGACTAGTTGGCAAGAAGATGCAAGAAGATGTGTAATCTCAAACTTCAAGTGTTCAAGTGAGTTAAAGGTTAAAACTTTTCTCACACACTTTCCCTTGTAGAAAATAGAAAATGTATGAGTGTCTACCTTGTGTCTTTGTGCATTAACACTGCTCTCCCTTGAAACATGTCAATCAAAGAATCAATTTCTAGAATTCCACTATATCTCTCTATACCTATGAAACGTGTTTCCGAACATATAAGAGACGATGTGCCAACTCTATAAACTAAGTGGGAGGGTTATACTTGTTGTTTGCAACCCACGATCCCCAACTAATTAAAAGTGCAATTGTCACCCGATTAAGAGTCACCTCGTGGCCCTCTCTTAAATGAAAGTACTTAATGGTGCTTTGCTCTGATCATTGCTAGAAGAGCTACGTCCGAGAGTGAAACGATGAGACAAGGCCTCCCTTCGGTGGATTGTTTTTCAAAGTAGATCTCATGGAATAAGTGATTTGTTACATAGACTCAATCCCTAGTAATCCTCCATCGAGGCCCTGCGAAAGGATATGCGTGATCAAACTTTTTACAAGGTGGCTAGTCAAGCATTGATGTATTTACATCTTGGCTATGCAATAATGATGAGTCATTTACTTATGAAAGGAGACTCTTTTTGGCCTTCCCTCGAATGAGTAAAGTATCATTTCGTTCATAACACCTTTGGATTTCTTCTGTCTTGTTCATCCTAAAAATTTAAACAAACTTAAATCCTAAATCAAAAGACTAATCATAAACTTGTTTAAATTTAATTTCAGCAAGATGTCTCTCAACACTCTCTTAACCATCCTTTCCTCAAACAAACTCGAAGGCGACAACTACGTTGATTGGAAAAGTAACCTCGACATCGTCCTTATCGTTGACAAGCACACGTGGGTACTCACCATCCCATGTCCTCCTCAGACGAATGATAATTCAACTCAAGAGGACAAGGACGCCTTGGCGGCCTGGCTCCGCTCCGATGAGATTGCGAGGTGTTATGTCTTAGCTCTATGAACAATGTGTTCCAGCAGCAACATCGTGACATTGATACAACCGCTGACATGCTCTATAATCTCCATGAGATGTTTGGAGGGCAAGGGCTTCAGGCCAGACAGCAAGCAGTCCGATAGTTTATGAACAGTCACATGAAGGCTGGGACTCCTGTCAGAGACCATATGATGCTGATCATTAGTTATCTTAATGAAATGGAAATTTTAGGATCGGAGATTGATGGAGAGACTAAAATAGATATGATTTTGAAAACTCTCCCTGAATCTTTCGATACCTTCAATCTGAACTACTCCATGAACAAGCTAGAGTACACTATTACCGATCTAATGAAGGAGCTTCACACTGCTAAAGGTCTCACTAAGAGAAAGATGAACCATGGAGAGGCACATACTACTGAGCACAAAGCCTCCACATCTAGATCTAAGAAGAGACCTCACATGGCCGAGAAGAAGAACCAAGGCAAAGGTTCAAAAGAAGAAGAAGCCCCGGGCAATCAAGGTGGCCAAGTCTAACGACAAATGCCACCACTGAAATGAACCCGAACACTGGCGCAGGAACTGTCCTACCTACATCAAAGCAAAGGAAAAAGGAAAAGCAAAACCTTAGAGGAAGGTGACTTCTCCTTCAGATGGGGTGATGGGAGCTCGGTGTCAGAAAAGGCCGTGGGATCAGTGACACTATCTTTTGAAGATTGAACTTTAAATTTGAATAATGTTTATTTTGTTCCTTCCTTCGGGAAAAACTTGATATCTGTTGCTCGTCTTTGTGAGCAAGATTATTGTTTAAAGTTTATTAAGAATGGAATTCGAATTTCTCTTTCCAGTAATTCTTTCGTCACTGATGCATGTATGAAGAATGCTCTCTTTTACATTTATCCCACACAACCTTCGCTTTGAGACACTGAAATAGATAACGATCTAGTTAGGGAGCCAAAGAGGATCAAACTTTCTGATTCCTCCGATCTAATAAAATTAGCATATCTCTGGCACTTAAGACTTGTGAGGGACGGTCTACTCCAAGCCTCTGCAATAGGTTCATTGCCTACTTGTGAATTTTGTATAGAAGGAAAAATGATTAAACGACCTTTCTTTGCTAAGGGTCGAAGAGCCACTGAGTTGTTGAAACTCATACATTCTGATGTATGTGGTCCGCTCAGTACACAAGCACGGGGAGGATACGAATACTTCGTTACCTTCACCGATGATTACTCAAGATACGGTTTTGTCTATCTGCTCAAACACAAATCCGAGACCTTTGACGTATTTAAGGTCTTCTGGGCTTTAGTGGAAGAGCAAACTAACAAACAGATCCGATCGAGGTGGTGAGTATATATCTGGAGAGTTCGATGACTTTCTTAAAGAAGGTATCGCTTCTCAGCTTACAGCACCTGTCACACCTTAGCAAAACGGAGTGTCAGAGAGAAGGAACCGAACTCTAATGGAGATGGTTAGATCAATGATGAGTTACTCATCACTCCTTCTTTCCTTTTGGGGATATGCCCTCGAAACAGCAGCTTACATTCTGAACCAAGTCCTGTCTAAAATGGTTCCTGGTACTCCTTATGAACGATGGACTGGGCAAAGTAAATCTATGCCACCTCAAAATTTGGGGTTGCCATGCACATGTGCTAAGGCAAAAGACTAGCAAGTTGGCTAGTAGGTCAGAATTATGTCTGTTTGTTAGTTATCCGAAGGAAACCAAAGGTTTCACGTTCTATAGTCTCGAGGACAAAAAAACGTTTGTTAGTACGAACGCTCGTTTCCTTGAGGAGGACTTTATGAAAGATGTAAAACCTAGAAGCAAAATTGTGCTTGAAGAAAAGTTAAGTGAGGTTGCTTCTACCTCATTTGTAAGAACTGTTCTTACCCCAACTGAAACACAACCTAACTCATCAGAATCTCGTCAGGTAGTACTTCAACGTAGTGGGAGGGCTTCTTAAAAGCCTGATAGTACATGTCTTACGGAGATACTCTCGTAGCCGTCTCTGACATGGATGACCCTGTTTCCTACAACCAAGCAATGACTGGTTCCGGAAACTTGTAGACCTTCCCGAAGGGATTAAACCCGTAGGGTGTAAGTGGATATACAAGAAGAAAAGGGGTCCGGATGGGAACGTTGAGACGTTCAAAGCACGACTAGTGGCTAAAGGTTATACCCAAAAAGAAGGTATTGACTATGAGGATACCTTCTCACCAGTCGCGATGCTTAAATCCATCTGCATACTTCTATCCATTGCTGGAGCTCTCGACTATGAGATCTGGCAAATGGATGTTAAGACTGCCTTTTCTGAATGGAAATCTTGACGAACGCATTTATATGGTTCAGCCAGACGGTTTCGCGGAAGAAGGTCAAGAGACCAAGGTTTGTGAGTTGCTTAAGTCCATTTATGGATTAAAGCAAGCATCTAGGTCATGGAATATTAGATTCGATGAAACTGTGAAGAGCTTCGGTTTTGAGCAGTCGATAGATAAGCCTTGTGTTTACAAGTTAATGCAGGAGGGCAAAGTTGTGTTTCTAGTATTGTATGTCAATGATATATTACTCATAGGCAATGATGTGGGTGAGTTATCAGAGGTTAAAATCTGGCTAGCAAAGCAATTCGATATGAAGGATCTAGGAGAAGCAGCGTACATTCCAGGGATACACATCTTTTGAGATCGGAAGAACTGGACTCTATCGCTCTCTCAAGCATCTTATATTGATAAGGTGATGGATCGCTTCTCGATGCAAGACTCCAAGAAGGGCCAAACACCCTTTAGGCATGGAGTTTCACTCTCTAAGGACCAGTCTGCCAAGATCTCCCAAGACTACACAAGAGATTGAGGACATGAGAAAGACTCCTTACGCCTCAGCCGTAGGAAGTCTCATGTATGCTATGCTTTGTACTAGACCAGATATCTGCTTTGCAGTTGGCGTAGTAAACCATTTTCAGTCCAACCCTAGACCGAGCACTGGATTGCCGTTAAGCGTGTTCTTAAGATGGTATAAATGTCAAAATAAGATTTGAACATTGTCATATGATGACAATGTGAATTAATCCACACGGCCATGAATAGGATTTGGGCCTTGAGGATTGAATTTCATTTTATGGAATTTTATGTGAAAATTCTACATGGGATTTTCTTATATTGTCTTGAACAAATAAAGAAACATCTAGAAGCATGTTCTAGATGATATTTTCTTGGCATCCATGAAGAGAAAGATGGAAATTATTTTGTGCATTGATGTATGAAGATAATTACCAAATAGGAAAAGAGGAAACAAATTTATAGCACATGCTATATGATGTTGGACGTCCAAGAGAAGAAAAAGGGAAATAAATTTCCAACCTTGGTATTATTATGATAGGAATGGGAAACAAATATTGTGCTCGTGAATATGTGATATTCAGCCATAATAGAAAAGAGGAAATTGCATCTTTTCTATTGATTCAAGGCAATTCATTCACAATGTTAAAACAAGTTTTGGTGAGACCTTCTCTCTCTAGATTGGCCGTCCCCTCTCTCTCTCTCTCTCTCCCTCTCTTCTTCTTGCTCTTTTGTTTTGACACCTAGGTTCTCATTAGACCTAGCGTTTCGTATTAGCTCTTTGGCTCTAAGACTAGTTCTTGAGTCATAGTGTTTAATAGTGCCCACACACTAAATCCTTTACAAACTCGAAGACTCTAGTGGTAGAAACTATTGTGGTTACTCGGATTCAAGAAGACACGAAGGAGACAAGCTAAGTGGGGAGACGAGCGATTCAACAAATCCAAAAGCTTATCAACGCTCAAGCTTCAAGCAAGGTTGGTACCGAGTGAAAACTCATTATAGTTTTTTTTAGATTATATGTTCATGCACGTAGTCTAGGTAGTAAAATCGTTTTACATGTTTTAAAGAATTTTTATATCCCGACGCTTACTAGAAGCGATAAATTATTCTTAATCCTAGATCTATTCCAACAAAGTCTTTATAAATATGGGAGAGAGTATGAATTTTAGGAAAGAAAATACTACTTTGTATTATATGGTGTTTATAAATTTTGGCTTGATACAAACTCAAATACATCACCCATATATATACTAGTGACATTCTTAAATGATTGGGTAGGATTTTGCAACCACAATCTTAATCTAATCGTTATAAATCATTCTCTAGAGTATTCTCCACAATTTCAATTTTATCCTTATCTTCCAAAGAACTCTATAGACTTATCTAGAATGGCTTCTATAAATTGAATATTACTTAAACTAGGATAAAAGTTTGGGCTTAAAACTCTTAACCTAATAAACTAAGTGGTTTAGACACTAGTAAGAGTAAATAAGTGGCTGATTCAATATTATTACTTTTTTTTTCAAATTAGATAGATTTAAGAGTGTTTAGTTACAAACATGTAACTAATAGTGACAAAATTGACACTATTCAGTCAAGAGGAGGTGAAAAACAAATAGATAGTATTTTATTTAAATACAAAATCTATCGAGTAAAGTGTATATTATATGTTTTGTTTTGAAAAATTTCGACCGGGTAATATTGGAAAAGAATAAATTGTTAAGGTATAAATTTTCATGAATTTAAAATGATACGGTTGTATTTTGCACAGTTGAAAAATGGGTGTCCTATTTTGTAGAAAAGAAAAGGCGAGGGTACTAATATGTAGTTTATTATGTTAATTGAGCTGAAAATGTTAATTGATATAATTTCTATGTTAATATTCAAGATTATTTACTTTCTTGCATGTTGTCTTGTAATATTTGTATGAGAAAAGTTTAAAAATGGTTCTAACCGAAGCAAGTTAGTGCAGACGGTCTTAAAACGTTTGTTCAATTTAATTTATTCTGTTAAATGATCTTGTATGGTCTCATTTTTAAACCGTTTACAACAGCCAAATCCGTTTTGTAGATCGTACGAGACCGTGGACACCTGAATGTAGTAGAACAAACATAAATTTTCTTTTAAAACTTAATTTTTTTCTCAATTCTTTGTCCCTCAAACTTCTAAATTTTTATCGTACGAGATTGTGATATTTTCTCTTCCTATCCTTTGTGTCCTCTGTCTGGCTTCTTTTTGGGCGATATATCACCAACCTGTGATAATGAAGATTTCTCTGGTTTGTAGCTATCCGTTTCTTGACCCATTTTTGAAAAAAATAACACTCTCTCATGGTTCGGTAAGTTGAGTCCAGCACGGTTTTGGCTCGAGTTTTATTTTTAATTTTATAACGTATTTTGCATCTCACAGTATTATCGCTATGATTAAACGGTAAAAACATAAAACGAAACGAGATATAGATGAGTTAAAACCGAGACTTTGATTTTAGCCTGATACCGCCGATATATCGCGAGCTATTAGTGGTATTTTAAGCCTTGCTATTAATTTATCCGCTGAATTCGGTTATTCCGGATTTCAAGTCTGTCTATGATAGTACTAGAATTCATCATAATGGACCAAAGTCTGCCCTTTTTTCTATAAAACATAACTAAATATCGGTCAAAACGTAAGAGAACAGAACATTTCTTATTTGCGTTTTTTCAATGTTCCCAAATAGTAATAAACCAACTCACACACACACACACACACACACACGAAAACGATTGGTCAGTATAATTTCTATCTTTATTTGTTGAATTCCACTCCTCTTGTCTATAAGTGATTCAAATAGTTCTTCCTCTCAATAATTTCCCACTCAAAAAATTGCTCATATCGCCTAAAATTTTGTCCAAATATTCTGAACATGTGATATATATATATTCCAATGGCCTAACCTAATACTTCTTCCTCAAGTACAAGAACCCAACAGCCACAGAAATACCAGCCATTGCTGCAGGAACGATCCAATACCGTTTTGCCAGCTCGGCATACTTCTGAGAACACGGCGGCTCTACAAGTTCGGGGGCAGAGAGATCGAGCTCGCCGATGCAAAAGGTCTCCATTAACTCCTTCGCCGACTTGCTATGACCCGCATCTTCAAAATCTTCAGTCGCGTCTCTCCCTAATTTTCAGGACAACAAATAAATACATAAATAAATAACACTGGTCAGCTCAGGTTTTTTTTTTTATTATTTTTTTTATATATAAGCGGCAATTAAAATTTCGGATAATGATTATTGGCAGTTTCATTTTCCGGGAAATACAATATAAAAGATACACTAACAAAATTATTAACGAAGTCGATTACAAAATTATATGAAGTAACTGATGAATTCATTTGAAGCTTTATTTATTAAAAGACTATAATATAGTTCGTCCATGTTTCTTTCTAGATCATTGACAACCATTCTGAAAACTATAAGTAAAAAATAATATTTTAAACTTGTGTCACCGGGCCTCATAATTTAATAAATAAATAATATAATTATATAAAAAAAAAAAAAAAAAAAAAAAAAAAACTAAAGGTGCCCAAGTCGCAGGAATGTGATGGCCTATGAAAATTTCGACAGCCGACAAAAACTTGAAAAAGTAAATGGAAATTTGGCTTTTTGACTTCCAGAGTATCCACGCAGGAAAAAGAATTCTGATGGAATTTCGTGAGCATTTCAAACATTGAAAATTAAAAGGTATACCTGTTGCCACGAGCACTACATCGTCTCCACCAGGGTGATCGTCCAAATATGTCGATAAATCATACACCTGAGAGATCAACAACATAACAATGGTTTCATTTTATCTTTTGAGAATCAGTACATACAGAGAGATTTTGATCGTATCACAGAAACCTATGAATCAGATACATGAAACAACATGACATCGAATCTTGTTGCTATTCAATCAACCTTGAGAACTGCATTACTGTCTAATTAGTTTTAGAGAAACCATTGCCAATGATCAGACACTCTTTGAAACCCTTTTTAAAATCATATTTATAAGTTTTCTCGGTGAACTAACTGAATAAAATCAACGATATTTGAAAACATCATATGATTTATTAGATTCCTTCCGGTCCGATACGAAAACAGCTTGCACATAACTGGATCGAACCATTTAAAACGGTTTGAAAAAATTGAGACCAGACTAGGCCAAATAAGAATGAACCAAACCAATCAAGATCAAACTGTTTTAGCCGGTCTGATGACCCGGTTTGATATATTTAATTTTAAATTCAATTACACTAGGCCTTAACATCAGCGTTTTTCTAACTAATATGTTCAGCTTAAACTTGATATGATAATCTCAAACCAACTCAAAAAATTAATAAACTTTGAAGTCGGGCGTACGGTCTAAACCACGATTTCAATATTTGAAACCCTATAATAAATTAGGATAAGATTTTTTTTAGACCAATATCGACAGTTTCGAAAAACGATGATCCAGTTCGATTAACATTTTTTTTTTTTTTTTTTTTTTGCACAGCCCTAGAAAAAGGAATGAGATCAAGCCTACTCATTTTGATTCCAGCACATACTAAAAGAGGCTAAACACAAAATACAATCATAGTCTCCGATTTCTTAAGGGAAAAATAGGCCAGATTTGCGTGAAAAAAGCCTACAATATGTATAGACTATCGTCTCAAATATTCCTCAAACATAAAAAATCTCTCTCACTTTAATGAACCACAAAATAAGATTCTCTCCCTCAAATCAATCAAACCTCAATTTGGATTTTCAACAATCACACACACACCAACACTTTCTTCTTTCCTGCCACAACATTCATTTATAGCTATTTAAAGCAACCAATCACGCAATCACCAACAACAAAAAATGAAAGTGGATATTCGGTAATTAATGTTATGTAGGCAAATCAAATATAAAAGTAGTGAAGCCATGGGGAAAAAAAAAAACCTTTCCGTCGATAACGACCCAACAGTCGTCCTTGGTATTGTGCTCGGAAGCCTCTTCCATTGTTATGAGCTTCAGAATCTGAGGCATCTTTGTCTCTTTCTAGGTGTATATCTCTAGGATAGTCCTTACAGCTCTATCTGTGTGTAGAGATACATATACCGATATACGCATACACAGAGAACAGAGAAAGAGGCATGAAAATGGAGGGAAGAGAAAAGAGGGTTGTTGGATGGTCAGAGAAGACGACTAACACGCCAATCCCCACAGGCCTGATAAGCCCAAGCCCATTTATTTGGAGGCCCGTTTTAAGTAACACTGTTTTATATCTTTCAAAAATAGTGTTTTTCAAACTGTAAAAAAAAAAATTATTTGAGATTATTTTTCTTATATATAAAACTGTATGCAGTAAATAAGTTTAAATATAATCAAAACAGTAAATAAATAAATAAAAATTGTAAACATAAAACATAACTATTTACAGCTTAATAAATATTAGTTTTGGAATATAAACTCTAAGCGCATGATTTTTGTGATTAATTTTAAAGAATTACTATCACATATAATTTGAAGAAACTATTTTGTGATTTAAATTCCGGGGAAACCGGACGGAAACCGGTCCGGTTCCCATTTTTTTGAAGAGTCCGGCACCGGAATGACCAAAAACCGGAGGTTTCCGGTGATTCTGAGAAAACCGACGCGACCCAGTGCAAATCTTCCGGAATTTCGCCACTTTTCGAGCTTCCCGACAACTTACCGACGCTCCGAAGGACAAACTTCTCCATATACCACCGGAAAGCACTGGTATTGATGAGCTCACCGACGTGAATTTGTATTTTGATGATTTTGAGTTTTTTTTTTTTTAAATTTCTTGATAATTCTTGAAGATTAAGTATAAATTGGTAGTTGTGAACATGAATTTAGTGTTGATTTTAAGTTTGTGTTCATGTTTTCTATTTGTTTTTATTAATCCGAATTCTTTTGTTATTTTTTAGTTAGTTTGTGATGATTATGGTTATGTTGAACTTGGTTATTGATTTATTCCGAATTTCTTATTGATTTGTTTTGAATTTTATTTTACATTCGAGAATATGTTAGACTCTGTGTTCATGTTTTCTAATTTTTTTTATATTAATCCGAATTAATCTTTGAATTTATTGTTAGTTTGTGATGATTATGGTTAAAATCATATATTTAAAACCATTATTGTTTTATTCCGAATTTCTTATGAATTATTTTCAATTTTCATTTAGATCCGGGAATATGTTAGTTTAGAACTTTAGATCCGGGAATATGTTAAAGCTTGTGAATATGTTGTGAATTTGAACTATAGTATTTGGTGGATTGTGTTGAACTTTATCATTTTGGTTTGTACTATTGAACTTAGTTTTTGTTGTGTTTGTAATTTGGTAATGTGTTGAAACATCGTACACTATTTTTACTTTTATGAATTTTATCCTACGTACTTTGTATGTTTTTTGTATATTTCTTTTCTGGATTCCCCATCGGTAAATACGGTATTTGACGGTATTCCTCTACGGTAACAGTAAGTTCAACGGTACCGGTTTCTTTTTTTTCCTGCTTTCCCCGGTATTCCTTTACGGTATCATGGGTTACTAGTAAATTTTGAAGCTCGGAACGGTAACGGTAACAGTAACGGTATTTCGATCCGGAAAAGTACAAATACCGATCCAATTTTGAAGATTGAAATTCTAAATATAAGTTGATGCTTAAGATTACGAGACTACCGTTTTATTATTAATTTTTGGACAAGAATTTTCAATCTAAAAGATCTGGTTATTGTCAAGGTTTATATGTGGATGGGTTCAAGGTGGAGCGCTTCGAAGTTCCGCTGGACGGGATGTTCTCCGTTGTTGGCTCTAATTTGGCGGAGATGCAACGTCTCGGGTTTTCGGAAGGATGGGGTATTCTACGAGGATGGAGCCTATGTTCCTGACGAAGAATGCCAAAGAACGGAAGCTGGACAACGACAAACTTTAGCGGGATTTTGGACTGTGGCCACTTTTTTGTTCGTATTTATTTTTTATTTTAAGTTTGTTTGTTTTTCTTGCTGTTTTTGGTTTTTTTTTTTTTTTTTTTTTTTTATGATGTTGGTGGTGAACACTTCATTTTATTGTTGGTTTTTTATTAGTTCGGTTTTGATGGGAGACGAAATAGTCATCATCCCTCTTCCCGATCTAAGTTTTCTGTTAGATTTTGATGAAGAGTCATCTTCTTCATGATCGTCGGAGCCGATTGTTTGGATCTATCCATAAACAACTTCGGGTATTTTGAAAGAGCCTTATGTATGCTTGATTTTTAAAGTCCTGTATAATCTTCTATTTGTCAAAAGTATGCACAAAATGAGCGATCACCTGTATTTAGTTTTAGATTCACTCAGACTCGAGTCTTTGGTGTTTTATCCTATTTGTAATGGAAGCTCGGTGCATTTATATATATATACAAGCAATAGGCCCCGGCGTTGCCCGGGAGGTTTGATAAATTTTAATTTAGATAAAAATGTGAACAGTTTGCAATTATTGATTGTCACTTGTCATACGTAAAAGTTAGCATTTTTTTACCACTTTTTAATATATATTTAAACCATTTTAATTAAATAATAATTAAGATATAAAAAAAAATTAGAAATAGTAAGTTGTAATTATAAACACGATTTTTTTAGCAATACAAAAATTATGATTAACCAACATCATTACTTATATGTTCATTAGATGTTTCCAATAATCGTACTGATCATAAGTAATTTGAATTATAAAACTATTAATCGGTTAATAATTGTTATCGTTTTAAAGTTAGTTTAGGGAATTTTCATTTTAGAGTTATTTTTGAAATTTTCGTTTTCTAGAGTTGTTTTTGGAATTTTCGTTTTTTAAAGTTGTTTTTTGAATTTTGTTATGTGGTTACTTATGTAATTTTAAAACTTAAATAGGTATTTTTGGAATTTTTTTTTAAATAGGGAGTTACTGTAAAATGAATAGTAAAAATGGGGTTTTGCTTTATATATAATATATATATATATATATATATATATATATATATATATATATTGAAAGACTCAGTACTGAAATAATTTGTTTGTATAAATCCTGACAACATAGTTTGACAAAGGGGACTTTGAAATTGAGGATCCGATAAAAGGCTTAGATAAAATCAAAAGGTTCCAAGTAGAGCATAAAAGCGTACATATATAAGTGGTGTAAAATCAATATTCTTGTAACTAAATTGATTAAAACGGTAATTCTGAAATTAATATTCAAAAGTTGGTTCTAGATTAAAGTTTTTACAATAGTATTTTAGTTCACAAATTTTTAATTCAAAATATGAATTAACTCAATGCATAACATTACTTATTGGTCAGTATTAATTTTCAAAATTTGGCACTCACAACTATTTATCAATTTTTGTCAGGTCACTAGATAATTAAATCACAGCATATTGGAATTTTTTATGGTAATATGTTGGAGGTCGAAACAAAACATTCAAACATGCCGACTCAAGAAATTTGGGGACTTTGGCCGAGAGGTTAAAAAATGACCTTTTATAATTATATTTAAATTAGTTTAGAAAAATAATATATCATAAATTTGTCATTAAAAAAATTAAATATGCAATTATTATACAACTTAATTTAATTAAAAAGCAAGAAAATTACACAAAATTATCTAGTGTATCTTTTTTTTTTATTTAACAAACCTTTCAAAACTCTTTTTTTTTGTGATTTATGGAGCTTTTTAAAAAAAAAAAAAATTCATATCTTGATGGATATTTCCTGTTCGTAACATTAATTACCAATACGTGCTGAGAAAAATTTGAAGAAAAAAAAAACACAACAAAAAACTATCTAACATTAATGACTAATATGTTGACAAAAAAAAAAATACA